>NC_045732.1:92465516-92534399 GCF_009834535.1 Camelus ferus | reverse complement strand
AAAAGTAAAACAAAAGTGATGAGCCAGAAAATAGAAAATATTAGTGCTGTATAGAATCAATCCAGGAAATCTAACATCCAACTGATTAATGCTGGGTCTTGAAATAGAAAGAAGAGAGAGTGAAGGAGAGGAAATTATCACAGGAACACCGTAAGAGAATATTCCAGGCCTGAAAAACATGAGACTCAGATTAAAAGTGTTCATGAAGGGTCCAACATAATGAGTGTTAAAAGGTCCTAAACCAAGACACAGTACTGAAACTTCAGAACATCTGGGGAAAAAAAGTTTCCAAAAAGAAACTCATAAAGGAATCACAGAGAAAGGGAAGGAACATTACATTTGAAGGAATAAGAATCAAAATGCCATGGAACTCTTATCCTCAAAACATTTTGTTTTGAAAATGTTGAAGCTAGAAATTAGAGTAAAGATGAGTAGAAAGATATCATTCACCTAGATTCATCAATAGCTAGCATTCTGCTACATTTGCTTAATTTCAATAGTTAGGTTAGGCAGGTAGGTGGATACAATTCAGAAAAATAAAAAAGAATATCCCATCATGAGACCGGTACAACAGGATAAGGGAGTAATCAGTCCAGGTAGGAGGAAGAGAGAAAGAGACCTTAAAAGAGGGAAATCTTCAGTAAAGGGGATCTTATGATAGATGAGTAAATATGATGAAATGTTGGAGAGAGGAGAAAAGGACAGATGGGAGGTATATTTGATGGAACAACTTGGAAAAAATTAAAAAATACTATTTACATTATTATAATAATATAAACCCTGATACCATTTAATAAAAAATAGACATAACTATCTTGAAATAATGACAAAAATGGGGTGAAATGTATAAGAAAGTTAAATCCTTATCTACCACCACAAGAAATCAATAGATATTAAAATTTTAAAGTCAATAAGCAGCAGAATGAGCATTTGTCTAGAAACATGGAAGTAAAAAGTAGAAAAAAGAGCTGAAAATATTGAAAGTGGTTTCTTCCAAAAAGTGAGACCCAGGAGTGCATAAGGAAGGGGCAGGAGACTGTAGATTTTTGTCCTAAGTCCTTTAACTTTTTTAACTATGCAAATAAATTACTTTTATTTAAAAAAAAATACATGACTTCTGCTTCTTAGAAGATGGAATAAATGTATTTTCCCCTATTCCCTACACTAAGGACAACTAAAAATCCTGGAAAACACATACAAAACAAACAGGAAAATTCTTGAAGGTGGAGAGAAGAAGGCAGATTAGCTAGGGACCTCAGGAGCTGAGGAACAACACAGTGGTGAGTTTCTTGAGTTTTCTTTTGCTTCATATATCTCAGACTTGGAGATGAAGAAGCTGTCAACCCAGAAACACAAATGAGTGTAGACAAAAAGAAATCACCAACTAAAGCCTGCATTCATTAGCCCAAGGACCAGGAAAGCCTAGCAAGACAGAAAACTTTAGACAATTACCACTCTACTCTAGTCAAACACCACAGAAAAAACTGTAGCCCCACCCCTATCTATGCCAGCAAAGTGCCCAGGCCTAGGCTTCCACTCTTACAAAGGTGTAAGGTGCTGCCCCAAAACCTCCACTGTGTTGGTGCCAAAGAAAACCATGTAGGGAGTTGGGATTTCATCCTTGCTGGGTGATAATGAGGCCACTATGGGTGGAGATCACCTGGTGAGCCTGCACTTCCACACACCCCCAGCAGTAATAAAGTGTCCCTCCCTCTCCACACTAGGGTGGTGTTAGAGGAAGCCTAGAGGAGAGGCAGGAATTTCACCACTACCCAACAGTAAAAAGATCAGCCCCCATACTTGTAGTATGAGTGAAGGTTAGATGGGGAGCAGGATTAAGATCTTCCTACCCCTCCCATCCAGAGACTAATCAGTGGAGCCCTAGAGGGGAGATGGAAATCCTACCCTTGCCCAGCAGTAATGAAGATTCCTCCCTTGGGTGTCAACAGAGGTTAAGTAGGGAATATGCACTTCTACCTCCACCTGGAAATAATGAGTTGGCACCCCTCTTTTCCTGCCAAATCAGTATCAATTAGGGCCAGCTAAAGCAGGTTTAAATAAGAGTCAGAGCTTCACTATATAAAAGCCAGAATGTGTAAATTTCAATCAAGAATTACTTCTTGTACTAGGAATCAGGAAGATCTTTGAGTGAGAAAAGACAATTAACAGATGGTAACCTCAAGATGGCACAGATGTTAGAATTACCTGAAAAAGATTTTAAGCAAACATTACAATCATGCTTCAATGGACAATTATGAACATACTTGAAACAAATGAAAAAATAGAGGCTCGGGAAAAAAGTAGGAAGTCTCAACAAAGAAATAGAAAATATAAAGAATGAAATGTAAGCTAGAATACTCCCTCACACCATACACAAAAATAAACTCAAAATGGATTAAAGACTTAAACATAAGACAAGACACAATAAATCTCCTAGAAGAAAATATTGGCAAAACATCTCACATACATCTCAGCAATGTTCTTCTAGGGCAGTCTACCCAAGAAATAGAAATAAAAGCAAAAATAAACAAATAGGACCTAATTAAACTTACAAGCTTTTGCACATCAAAGGAAACCATAAGCAAAACAAAACAACCTACAGAATGGGAGAATATTTTTGCAAAAGATGAAACTGACAAGGGCTTGATCTCCAGAATATATAAACAGCTCATATGACTTAATAGGATAAAAACAAACAACCCAATCCAAAAATGGGCAGAAGACCTAAACAAGCGATTCTCCAATGAAGACATAAGAATGATCAATAGGCACATGAAAAAGTGCTCAATATCACTAATTATCAGAGAAATGCACATCAAAACTACAATGAGGTATCACCTCACACCAGTCAGAATGGCCATCACTCTAAAGTCCACAAATGACAAATGCTGAAGAGGCTGTGGAGAAAAGGGAACCCTCCTACACTGTTTGATGCAGCCATTGTGGTAAACAGTATATATATTCCTCAAAAGATTAGGAACAGACTTATCATATGACCCAGCGATCCCACTCCTGGGCATATATCCAGAAGGAACTCTACTTCAAAAAGACACCTGCACCCCAATGTTCACAGCAGCACTATTTACAATAGCCAAGACATGGAAACAACCTAAATGTCCAGTGACAGATGACTGGATAAAGAAGCTGTGGTATATTTATACAATGGAATACTATTTAGCCATAAAAATGACAACATAATGCCATTTGCAGCAATATGGATATCCCTGGAGAATGTCATTCTAAGTGAAGTTAGCCATAAAGAGAAAGAAAAATACCATATGATGTCACTCATATGTAGAATCTAAAAAAAAAAAAGACAAATGAACTTAAATATAAAACAGAAACAGACTCAGAGACATAGATTGTGGACTTGTGGTTGCCAGAGGGGAGGGGGTGGGTAGGGATAGATTGGGAGTTCGAGATTTATAGATACTGACAGGTATATATAGAATAGATAAACAAGTTTATACTGTACAGCACAGGGAAATATAGTCAAGATCTTGCAGTAGCTCATAGGGAAAAAGAATATAAAAATAAATAAATATATATATTCATGTATGACTGAAAAACTGTGCTGTACAACAGAAATTGACACAACATTGTAAACTGACTAATTGAGTGACTATAACTCAATAAAATAATAAAATAAAATAATTTTTTAAAAGAACAAAATGTAAATTTTAGAACTAAAAAATAAAATAACCGAAGTACAAAACTCAACTGATGGTCCCAACGGCAGAATAGAGGGGATAGAGGAAATAATTAGTGAACTAATAGTTAGAACAATAGAAATTATCCAATCTTCACAATAGAGAGAAAATAGACTGAAAATAACAAACAAATCTGCATGGACCTATCAGACTATAACAAAATATCTAATATTTGTGCCATTGAAGTCTTTGAAAGGGAGGAGAGAGAAGGTGGGGTTGAAAAAATATTCGAAGAAAAATGGCTGAAAACTTCCCAAATGTCATAAAATATATAAGCTTAAAGACTCAGGAAGCTAAGTGAATCCCCAAAAGTGTACATTTAAAGAAATTGGCATTAATATACATTGTAGTCAAACTTAAACTAAAGTCAAAGAAAAAATATTGAAAGTAGTGAAAGAGAAATGTTCCTTACCTATAGGGGAAAAACAATTTGAATAATATCAGACTTTTCATCAGAAACCCTGAATGCCAAAATAAAGTGGCACATTTTTCAAGTGCTGAAACATAAAAACTATCAACTTAGAATCCTGTATCCAGCAAGAGTATGTTTCAGGAATGTAAGAAAAATCAAGACATTCTCAGTTGTAGAAAAACTAAGAGAATTTATCACTAGCAGATCTACTTATAAAAATGGCTAAAGGAAGTCCTCTAAGCTGAAAGGAACTAATGAAAGAAGAAACCTTGGAACATCAGAAAGGGATAAAGAACACAGTGACCAAAAATATGGGCATATACAACAGACATTTCTTCTCTTCAGTCTTCTCAAGAGAACATACTTGAAAGTGTTTTATGATTGAAGCAAAAATTGTAACATGTGGTTCTAAACATAGGTAGAGGAATATTTAAAATAATTATATTATAAATGCAGAGATAAAAGGGAAATAAAGTGTGATAAGTTTTCTATAGTTCATTCAAACTGGTAAAAATAATGACACCAGTAAATTGTGACATTATGTATATGTCTATAAAATGTAATACCAAGAACAATCACCAAAAATGTTACATAATAAGATACACTCAAAAACACTATGAATAAACCAAAATTGAATTCTAAACAATGTTCAAGTAACCCACAAAAAGGTTAATTAATTAATTAAACATAGAAAAAAACAGAAAACAAAAAATAACACGGCAGACCTAAACCCTAATCACATCAAGCGTAAATGATCTAAATACATCAATTAAAAGACAGAGATGAGCAGAGTGGACTTAAAAACATGACCCAACTTTATCTTGTCTACAAGAAACTCACTTCAAATATAATGATATGGATAGGTTGAAAGTAAAAGGAGAAAAAAAAGATATATCATGCAAACATTAATCAAAGGAGACTAGGAAGAGCTATATTAATATCAGATGAAGTAAACTCCAGAGCAATTATCAGAGACAGAGAGGGGCATTACATAATGACAAAAGGATTAATCTACCCACAATATATAGCAATACTAAATGTGCATGAACCAAACCAGAGAGCTGAGAAATTTATGAAGCAAAAACTGATAGAATTGGTTTTAAAGTTGTAAAGACAGAACTCTTTCTCTATTTAGAGAAATAGACACATCCACAATTGTAATAGTGAACTACAAAAGCCCAGTCTCAACAATTGACAGAAAAACTATACAGAAAATCTTCAAGGATGTAGAAATGAACAGCACAACCAACTAATAGGATCTAATGGAATATACAGACCACTACACCCAATACAGCAGATACGCATACTTTTCAAGTGCCCATGGAACATATACCAAAATATATCATATCATAGGCCATAAAATAAGCCTCAACAAATTTAAAATAGTATAAATCATACCAAAAGATCAAACAAGAAGTCAGTAACAGAAAAATAATACAAAAATCTTAAAACACTTGGAAACTAAATAACACATTCCACAGACAGAGAATACAGACTTGTGGTTGCCAGGAGGGTGGAGGGTGGGAAGGGATAGACTGGGATTTCATAATTGTAGAATAGATAAACAAGATTACACTGTATAGCACAGGGAAATATACACAAAATGTTATGATAACTCAGAGAGAAAAAAATGTGACAATGAGTGTGTATATGTCCATGAATGACTGAAAAATTGTGCTAAACACTGGAATTTGACACAACATTGTAAAATGATTATAAATCAATAAAAAATGTTAAAAAAAATAAATAACACATTCCTAATAATCCATGAGTCAAAGAGGAAATCTCAGGGAATACCAAAAAATACTTTAAAATAAATGAAAATGAAAATACAACATATTTAAATTTATGGGACATAGCAAAGCAGTGCTTACAGGGAAATTTATAGCATTAAAAGCATACATTACAAAAGAGAGAATGTATCAAATCAATAATCTAAGCTCCTGGCTCAAGAACCTAGAAGAGAAAGAAAATAAAACCAAAGCAATAAGAAGGAAAGAAATAATAAAAACATAAGTCAACAAAATTGAAAACAGAGAAACAATAGAGAAAATCAATTAAACAAAGAGCTGGTTCATTGGAAATACCAACAAAGTTGACAAACTTCTAGAAAAACTGATAAAGAAAAAAAGAGAAAACACAAATTACGAATACAAGGAATCAAACAAGAACTATCACTACAAACCCTGCAGACATAAGGGAATACTACACACAACTCTACACACATAAATTCGACAACTTAGGTGATATGGACTGATTCTTCAAAAAATACAAATGGGCTTACAACCTCATCCAACATTAAATAGATAATTTGAATAGGGCTATAACAAAATTGAATTAGTAATTTCAAAACTCTCCCAAAGAAATCTCTAAGCCCAGATGTTTTCACTGAATAATTATACCAAACATTTAAGAATTAACACCAATTCCACACAATATCCTCCAGATAACAGAAGAAGAAGGAACACTTTCCAATTGATTTTATAAAGCTAGTATTATATTGATTCCAAAACCAGACAAGGCCAGTACAAAAAAAAAAACTGTACAGACCAATTTTCATCATGAATACAGATGCAGAAATCCCTGACAAAATATTAGGAAAAACAATTCAGAAATATATAATTATACACCATGATCAAGTACGGTTTATACCAGGATGCAAGGTGGTACAAAATTAGAAAATTCAATCAGTATAATCCACCATAGTAAAAAGCTAAAGAAGAAAAATCACATGATCATATGAATTGATGCAGAAAAAGCATTTGACAAAATTCAACACCCATCATGATAAAAAATTCTCAGGAAAATAGGAATAGAAAGGAACTGTCTAAACTTGAACAAGAGTATCTATATAAAATCTATAGCTAATATCATATTTCATAGTGAAAGACTGAATGGTATTCCTCTAAGATCAAGAACAAGGCAAGGATGTCCATTCTCATCACTCCCATTCAACATACTGTTGGAAGGTTTAGCCAATGCAATAATACAAGAAAAGGAAATAAAAGGTACATAAATGGAAAAGGAAGAAAGCAAACTGACCCTACTTGAATATAATGTGATTGTCTGCATAGAATATCCCAAGAAATTTCACCAAAAAAACCCTCAAAAACTAAGTTTTTTGTGAGTTCAGCAAAGTCTCATGATAGAAAATAATCATATAAAAATTTCTTGTATTTCTATATAATAGCAATGAATATGTGGACACTGGAATTACAAATATAATACCATTTTAAATTGCTTTTAAAATGAAATATTAAGTGTAAATCTAACAAAACATAGACAGAATTTATATACTGAAAACTACATAAGACTGATGAAAGAAATCAAAGACAACCTAAATAAATGGCGATACGTAACATGTCCATGGGTTGGAAAACTCAATATAATAAAGATGCAAATTCTCCCCAAGTTATATATAGATTTAACGCAATTCCCATAAAACTCCCAGCAAGATTTTTTTTGTAGATATGGACAAGATTATTGTAAAATTTATATGGAAAAACAAAGGAACAAGAATAGTTAAAACAATTTTGTTAAAGAAGAGTAAAATGGGAAGGATCAGTCTACCCAAATTCAAGACTTTCGATACAGTTACAATAATCAAGAACGTGCGATATTGGCACCGAGGTAAACACATAAATGAATGGAACAAAATAGAGAAAACATAAATAGGCCCACATAAATATGTCCAACTGATTTTTGACAAACGTGCAAAAAGTAGTTTAATGGAGGAAAGCTAACTTTTTAAACAGATGGTGCTGGGGCAATTAGACATCCATAGTTAAAATGAACCTTCACCTAAATCTGACACCTTATACAAATTTCACTCAAAATTGATCAAGGATTTAAATGTAAAACATAAAACCATGAAACTTTTAGAAAAAAAATAGGAGAAAAATTTGGAATTTAAATAGGCAAAGGGCTCTTAGACTTGACAACAAAAGCATAGCTCATAAGAGGAAACTTGATAAATTGGGCGTTATCAAGATTTAAAATTTTGCTTTGCAAAAGATCCTATTAAGAGGATGAAAAGACTAGCTACAGAGTGGGAGAAAATATTTGCAAGGTATAATATCCAACAAGAGACTTTTATCTAGAATATATTAAGAACTGTTAAAACTCAAAGTAAAAAAATCCAATTAGAAAATGAGCTAAAGGCACGAAGAGACACTTAACCTAAGAGGATGTACAGATGGCAAATAAGCACATGAAAAGGTGTTCAACATCATTAAAACTACAATGAGGTATCACTACACACTTATGAGAACGGCTAAAATAATAAAATAGTGACCCCAATGCTGGTGAGGATGCAGAGAAACTAGATCACTAATATGTTGTTAATGGGAATGTAAAATGGTACAGCCATTGTGGGAAAGAGTACTTTCATTTAAATGAAACATGCAATCGTCATACAACCCAGAAATTGCATTCCTGGATATTTTTTCCCACAGAAATGAAGACTTATGTTCACACAAAAACCTGTCCACAGTTATAGCAGCCTTATTCATAATAAACAAAAACTGGAAGCAACCCAGACGTCCTTTAATGAGTGAATGGTTAAACAAACTGTGATATATCCACACCACAAAATACTGCTCCGCAATAAAAAGGCTTAAACTATTGATACATGCAGCAACCTGGATGAATCTCCAGGGAATTATGCTGAGTGATAAGAAAAAAAGTCTCAAAAGTTTACCTATTATATTATTCTATTTATCTAAGATTCTTGAAATGATAAAATTTGAGGAATGGAGAACCGATTAGTGGTTGCCAGAGGTTAAGAAGTGGGTGGAGGCAGAAGGGTAGTGGCTGCGGCTATAAAAGGACAGCACAAGGGATCCTTGTGGTGATGGAAAAGTTCCATGTCTTGACTATACCAATGTCAAAATCCTGGTTTTGATGGTTTTTTAGAGTTCTGCAAGATGTTACCACTGAGGGAACTTGGATGAAAGCTACATGGGATCTCTCTGTATTATTTATTACAACTTTCATGTACATTTGTCTCCGAATGAAGTTTAATTAAATAATAGTTATTGGTTTGAATTAAGCAAAAAGTGAAGCCGTTATTAACTCCAGGGTGAATAAAAAGTTGTACGTAAAAAGACGTAGTCATCATAATATGCTACTCGGCTCAGCAGTGAACCGCACTTACATAGTTATCATAAGGCAAAGACAGAATACTGCTTTGAACAAAGATGATGATTTAATTATGTTGAGGGTATTTAGGGAGGAGAAAATGACCAGTGATGTAAAATGCTAATTATTCATAGGCCATAATAGAATGTCAACAGATGTTGTCTAAAGTCCATATATCAAGAAATAGTGCTCAAAGCCTATTATTTATACAAATGGAAATACCACAAAGGATAGTCAGGAGAGTAGGTGTTAGACTTCCAGCAAGTTGGACATGAAGGGAGAGAGGGAATGGGCAGGGGCCTGCTATCTGGAAAGCCTTTTGGTACTATTTTACATTTTACCATTGTGCATGTAATACTCTGATAAGATTTGTTCACGTTTTTAAAGAAATTTGGTAAAAATCTTTAAGAAAGGGGAAGCATTCCTGATGGGAGCAATGTGCCTTCTCCCACCCCAACCCTCATATTTGTATTAACTGCTCCCACTGTCAGCGCAGATCTCCTAAGTAACAAAGCCAGTGTCCTCTTCTCTAGCCCCAGCTTCCTAGACCACTTGGCAGCATTTGACATTGTTGATTATTGACTCCTCCCCTGACTGGCATGACACTATATCTCTCCTCACTCTCCCGTCCTTTACATTCCCTCTGCTGCGATGCTAGTTCAGATCTTTAATAACTCTCACTTGAATCAATGCAATGGCCTCCACCCTCCTACCTACCTCCAGGGTGCTGTCAAATAAATTTTTCTTATGAAGTAGCTCTCATCCTGTGAATTCTCTACTACAGTGGTTGGTTACCTAGAACCCATTGGCAAAGTCCAGATCTCTACCTGCTTTGGTAAATAAAGTCTTATTGGAACACAGACATGATCATTCATTTATCTGTTCTTTATGGCTGCTTTGGAGCTACAACAGATTTGAGTAGTAAGTTATTACAGACATCTTCCAGCCTGCAAAGCCTGAAATACTCACTGCCTGATCCTTTACAGAAAAAACCTGTGGATCCTTCCTCTACTGCAAGACAAGTGTGGATCTCATTGCTCAGAAGTCCCTTTGTTTGTTCCTAGACTTCTCTTTCATATGAACCACAGTAGTTACTTTCAAAACTTCTCCAATATCTTTTAAGCCTCCTACCCTAATATCTGTTCCTTTGGTCACAGAGAAAATAGAGGTTGTCAAATAAGAATGTTTCAACTATATTCCCAACATCCCATCCCTACTTGTATGTATTTGCTCTTCACATACTCAATCTTTCTAGAATTAATTTCCCCAGGGCCAGGAATTTTTGTCCTACTTCTATAACTGTTACACTTCAGCACCTAGAACAGCATCTAATCTTTTGTTAAATGAAATTCTCTTCAATTTCAGTAGAATAGGTGTCACTCAGCCTGCCTCAAAGCTTCCACCTGTGCTCTGGATCGCTTGTTTCCACCTCTCCAGTGACCACTAGATCCTTTTTTCCCCTACATTTTCAACCTCACCCTCTCCCTCTGGCATACAATGTGCTCAAGTCTCTCCTGGCATGCATACAGATAGAAATAACCAACAGCCATCCAACTGCTCACCTCTCATTCACAACCAAATTTCTTGAAAGAGTTGTCTACACAGTTTCCATGTCCTCTCCTCTGTTAAATTCTCAACCCACTGTATTTTGGCTTTAACCCCCACCATACCACTGAACAGGCTTCTTTAGTTAAAGTTAGCAATCCCCTCTATGGTGCAAATTCCCACAGAGTCGATACTCTTCATCTAACTCTGTAGCGGTTAACACAGTTTCCTGCCAACTTTCTCTCTCCTTTTTCTCTCTCTCTCTCTCTTTCTCTTTCTCTCTCTCTCTTTCTCTTTCTCTCTCTAAACACACACACCTGCCTATTCTTTATACTGCTCCCCTGGAGTTCTGTCTTTGGCTTCTTCCTGCACTCTACATACTCTCTCTCTATGTAAACTCTACACTCACTGTAATAGGTAATTACTATATATATCAAACGTGGAAAACTGACTGCTTGAAGCTTCATATGGACTGTAGCTAGGTTTTGTTTGGCTGGTTTACCAGACTTTTAAAAAATGTGAATGCCTTTAGGCAGGGCCTATGTGCACATTTTGTCTTCACCCCATATCAGCCCTAGCCAGAATCATCCATTTATGTGACCTGCCTGGATCCTGTAGACATTTAGATTTGCAACTCTTGATACTGTGACTCAAAACTATATCTGCTGCCCAATCTACATTCCTTTAGTACAAATATTATATTCAACTTTTTGCCATTATCTCCATTTGTATATATGACAGGCCCCTCACACTCAACATAGGTAAAACAAAGCTAAATTCCCCCTCAAATCTCATTTATCTGTGTTCCTCCTCTGAGTGAATGGCACTCCCTAACATTAAAGTTCAAACCTGAGATTCACCCTTGCACTCTGTCATCCACCTTATCACTCACATTCCATTGGTTAGCAAGTCCGTCACTTCTATCCCCTAAATCTGTCCCAAATGTATGCCCCCCCCAATGCTGTATTTGTAATTCAGGGTCACAACAGCTCCACCTAGATCACTGTAATAGCCTCTGTAAGACTTTTCACGATCAGGTCCCTACAGACCCTCCAGTGTTATCTCTTTACCACTCAATTCATACCCTAGGTTAAAGGCCAGCACTCTCAGAAACTCTCCAGGTTCTCTACACCTTGGTGACTTTGTATGCTCTCTCTGCTTGAAATATCCCTCCCATTTCTCTGCCTGAAACACCCTTCCTATATCCCACATTTCAGGAAAACTCACATTCTCCTTCATATTTCAACTCAGACATTACCACCTCTAGAATGCCTCTCCTGACACCTCACATCTTGTCTAGGACAGGTGCCCTCAGCACTTCTCACCCACTGCCTCCACTAAACTAACTTCCTTGTGGGCAGGGAAGGTATTCATCACTGTACTCCACATGCCTTTTTTAAGTGCCTGGCACACAACAGTCCATCAATAAGATTTTTAAAGTAAATGATTCTCTGAGTAAAGTCTATCTCCATTAGATTGGTGCCCAAGAGTCTTTGCAATTCAATTCCATATGTCCATTTTCATCTGTATCTCACACTATACCCCTACAATGCTCCAAACAATGTAAACAGTCAAGAATATCACATTACAGGTTTTGACTAGGGAGAAAGTCTGTACAACCCAACCGTTATTATTCATAAATTGAGATAAATTGCCACTATGATTGTTGAATAAGTAACCAAATTGGTCTACTTCATTCCCTGAAGCCCATGTGCTGGTTTCCCACATCTATCATTGCTCATGGTTTCCTCAATATCTTTTCTTATAATAAGTCTATCTCTCCTACACCAGATTATATATTGTCTTCCTGAAACCTGACCAGCTCTACCTAGCCAGAAATAGAAGTGATTGCTGCTTTCCCTGAGTGCCTTCATATCTTGAATTCTCTGATAACTATCCAATTTTGCCTTTTTTCATAGCTGTTTGTGTGCATAGCTCTTATTCTCTTTCTGACTATAATCTCCCATGGAGCAGGTAACATATATTTTGACCTTTGAATGCCCTATGGCATCTTGAACTTAGCAGGGACTCAATGCATATTTTAAATACATATTAAACAAAATCAGATCAGGGAGAGCATTTCACCTAATTACAAATGCATTTGGCATTTGATTATCATCCCCCAGGCCAACTGCTTTGTGAATTTGAAAAAATAAAACTCTTCCATGGTAATCATTAAGTATTAATTATCATGGTGGTTTCCCATTTACAAATATTAACATAAGAAAAAGGGGTTTTCAAAGTCACTAAGAGGAGCAGACACTGGTTTCCATTTCTAAAACCAAAGCTACAGAATCCATTTCCATGTGGTCTGCTTGGACAGCGAAGGGATCACTTCAGCTTCCAACTGAAACTATATTGGCAACTCAGAGGTATCTCTTCAAAGCCTGAGTCAGTCCCCTGGAGCCTTCCTGAGATAAAGAGCTGTAATTTAATTTGCCATTGCATAAGCCAGTCACGGAAAGCATGAAGGAGCTCACGTTTTCATTCCCTTCATAGTAGACATTTAATTATATGATAATTACTTACAGCTTGCTGCTCAGCTTCTACTTTTATGAAATGTAAATTACACTTCACTCAAAAGTGCAAGATGAGCATTTAAAATACTTCACTAAATAGATTTAAAGACTTTTCAGACATTTTTTCTCCCCCTAGCCAAGAATTAGAAAGGCAATATACCTTTAAAGGAAACTTTCATTCAGATACCAGGAAAGTTGAGTTCTTAATGAACACCTGAAAAAGAGAAAAGCTTCTAAGGGGAAAAAATGTATATTGGGTTTTGAACAAGCTCAGAGGCCAAAGCCTCAGCTCTCAGAATAAGTCAGCTACTCTATTAACTGTGCTTACTGGCAGATTCATTAACTGAGTTTTACTGGCAAGGCTGAGGAAAAGAAAAGTGATGGCAATGATAAAATGATTTGAATGTCTACTTTTGGAAATGAATGTCAAATGTGTCTTGTTATTCTTCTAGCATTATTTTCACCTGACGTTAGAATTATGACCTCCTAATAGAGGTCAAGTGACTGGGAAAATCATTATTTCCACTGCTACATTATGCATCTAAGTAGAAAACCCAGTCTGAGGAATGCAAAGCCACAGCTGACTCAAAGGAATCATGAACCAGTCTCCTTAAACCTTTTGAGGCTTTGCCATTGTTTATTGCCAGCTCAAAATTTAAGAGTGTTCAAGATTACTCTCCATGATACTTGTCTCTGGTTTCTCATCCAAGGCCTTGATAGAAAAGTTCAAAAAAACTAGGAAATGAACAACAGCCAGAAAAGGAGAGACGTAACAAATTTTTAAGTTGGAAATAAATATATAGAAATTTAAAGCAAAATTTTTGCCGCTGTTTGATCAGGAAATAACTAGGAATTCAATTACCACTGATAATAATAAAAGACCTTACACTTGTAGAGAATTTTATTATTTTCAAAGCATTTTCACACAAAATCATAGCATGTTAGAACTGTGAGGAACATTAAGAATCATGCAGTGTAACCCTCTCTAATATATTCATCCTTATTTTATTTTTATAAACTTTTAATTAAAGCATAACATACATGCAGTAAAGGTAAATCTTAATTGTAGATTGATTAGTTTTTATAAAATCAGCACACACGTGTTACCACCACCTAGATCAGGACTTAGAACATTAATCAGTATCCCAAGCATCTCTCTAATGTCCCTCCTGGCCTACCACTATTCTGATTTCTATCATCATAGATTAATTTTGCCTGTGTATGAACTTAATGGACTCTTTTGCATCCAGCTTCTTTCTCAACCTTATATTTGTGAGATTAATTTAGTTGTTTGGTGTAGTAGTATTTTGTGCTTTTTAATTGCTATGTGATACATCATTATGTGAATATACAATTTATCTAGTCCAATGTTGATGAACATTTGGACTGCTTTCAGTTTGGTACTATTACAAATAATACTGCTATGAATATTTTGCACATGTCTTTTGGTGTGCACACATACAATTCTGTTGGAGATATCTATATCTATATCTATCTATCTATCTATCTATCTATATATACACATACACAAATTTGTAAGGTTACTGCGTACACATATATTCAACTTGAGTAGTTACTGCCAGTTTTCTAAAGTGGTTGTACCAACCAGACTCCAAAAACAGTGTATGAGAGCGCTAGCTGCTCCTCATCCTTGACAATACTTGGTATTATTGGTCTTTTTAATGTTAGCTATCCTGACAAATGTGTAGTGATATCTTTTTTTCATTTTTAATGTATTTTTTAATTGAAGTGTAGTTGATTTACAATGTTGTGTTAGTTTTTGGTGTACAGCATAGTGATTTGGTTATACATATATTCTTTTTCATATTCTTTTTCATTATAGGCTAGCTTTTCTATGTAACATGTGCCATAATGGAAATGAGTTATTAAGATGATTGTCAATATCATTTTCTCCCACTGGTTTGTAAGCTCCATAAGGATTAGTCCATAAGGACTAATCTTTTTTGTTCATTTTTATATCCCTACTGCCTCCCAATATCTGACATTTAGAAGATGTAAACGAATGTGGAATAAGTGAATACATGAAGGAAAATCTTTCCATAGTTTTGAAGTAACAATGCAGAAGTTATTTTCTGATCTTTCTTTAAATTTATACAGAGGTGATAGCTTATAAGATGAAAATAGACAATGCATTGACTATTATTGTGCCAAAAGAATTGACATAGAGTTGTTTATATTATTCTTTTATTATCTTTTTCAACATATATAATATCTGTAGTAATATCTTTTTTTCATTCCTTGTATTGGCAATTTGAGCCCTCTCTCTTGGACTTCATGAAATAAAAAATTCCTATTCATCTAAAAAAACACCATTAAGGGACTGAAAGGAAAACCAGTGTGCGAAAAAATTTTTGTAATATAGATAATGGGCAAACGACTTGTATTCAGAATATATAAACAACTTCTATAAATCAATTAAAAATATAGATAACCCAATTAAAAAGTTTAGACTTGAACAATTATTTCACAAATTAGGATATCAAAATGATCAGCAAGCTTCGTTAGTCATCAGGGAAATGCAAATTAAAACCAAAATTACTAATTCAAAAAGATATATGCACCCCAATGTTCATAGCAGCACTATTTAAAGTAGCCAAGACATGGAAGCAACCTAAATGTCCATTGACAGATGATTAGATAAAGAAGATGTGGTGTATAAATATACAATGGAATACTGCTCAGCCATAAAAATGACAACATAATGCGATTTGCAGCAACATGGATGCAACTAGAGATTGTCATAGTAAGTGAAGTAAGTCAAAGAGAAATCATATGATATCACTTACATGTGGAATCTAAAAGAAAATGATACAAGTGAACTTATTTACAAACCGGAAATAGATTCACAGACACAGAAAACAAACTTACGGTTACCAAAGGAGAAAGGGGTGGGGAGGGATAAATTAGGAGTTTGGGATTAGCAGATACACACTACTATATATAAAATAGATAAAACAACAAGATCCTACTGTATAGCACAGGGAACTATATTCAATATCTTGTAATAGCCTATAATGAAAAAGCATATTAAAAAAACAAAGCAGGACACTAAACACAGTAGGTTTGCTACATAATGGAGTATATGAAATGGATATATGTATATGGAATGATATAGTAAATATATTATTATTGAAAAGCAAAAGTAGAAGGAACTCAGACTATGTATTTGTTTGTGCATGTAAGCCTATAGCTATAGAAACACAGAAATTGTCTGGAAAGCTACATATCCATCAAACAAGGGGGTTATCTTATGAGGGCAGGAGCCTGGTTAGTGTTGAGGAAAGGAGTAGAGAAGGGAACTCTATCTGGATCCTACTTGTTTTTAAGAAAGAATCTTTATGTACATAATTTCATATGTTGCTGTGTAATGAAGATAGTATTTTAAATATTAAGAAAAAATACAATAAAGCCAAGGCAAAAGGAAACAAAGAGCTAAACTTCTGTCCTAAAATAGAAGTGGCTCTGAGGTTTGGTACCTCAGAAAAAGAGGTACCTAGAGCTTTAAGACAGTGTCCTCAAGGGACAGACTGGGAATTCAAGATTTATAGATACTGACAGGTATATATAGAATAGATAAACAAGCTTATACTGTACAGCACAGGGAAATATATTCAAGATCTTGTAGTAGCTCACGGTGAAAAAAAGAATATGAAAACGAATATATGTATATTCATGCATGACTGAAAAACTGTGCTGTACACCAGAAATTGACACAACATTGTAAACTGACTATAACTCAAAAAAAAAAAAAGACAGTGTCCTCAAAACTGGCAGGGCTACTGGAGTTGTATAGATTCTACAAGTAGAGAATATAGGCAGCCTGTTTTCTGATGGTACAAAGGGAGGTAACAAGACCTCAGAGGATAATGGCAATGTGGTATCCAAGGAAGGCCAGACTCCAGGTCACTCCAGGGTTCCCATCCTGGACAGAAACCCCTCTGCCTCAGCCTGGTCCAGGATCAGCAGAGCTGTTAGCCTTGAAGAGACCATCCAGTGTGTGGACTGAAGACCTGAGGACTCACTGTGATTGTCCGAGACACCCAGCACTTAACGTGAGACTGGAGGCCTCAGTAAGCACTGAGATTGGATTTTCTACCAAATTTGGGGGGCGGGTGGTCTCTAAGCAGATTCAATCATGTTTAGAGAATAAAAGAAATACAGTATTTCTTTTGACCCACATTTTGGGGTAAAAAGCATGCCTACCACGAGCTTTAATACTGGGAGGAAGTAGTGGCATCTGGAAAGTCTCAAAACAGTTTGAGCTGAGCTACAGGTGCCTTTATAGGATTCTCCTGGTCATCAGTGAGAAAGGAGCCATTACAGGTGCGGGGCAGGTGCGGACAAATGCTCAGTGAATGAAAGGGGGACTGGTCCTAGCCCTTTCAGGGACGCATTCCAATCTCCAGAAAGTCGTCCTTCCTGTCTGACTTCCATCTCTCCCACAGGAGAGATACATTGAAAGTTGGGCTTCCTTACCTTAATCTATTGCTTCCCAGCAGTGAAAATAGGCCTCCCAAGTGGCCGCCAAGGTTATAGGGGCAAAATTGTGCTTCACACTTAACAGGGAAAGAAGCTCCTCCTTGAGTTATGTGTCATTAGTGGATCCTAATGTCATTAAATACAAGAATCAAAATTTGCATAGAAATCATTGCAGGGAATTGTTTCTTCTCCATGCCAGCATTGATTTCCCAGCACCGTTAGCTGCTTAATGCTACTGCTTTTAATTGATTACTCCAGGGGAGTCCCTCAATAGCAGGATTCTTCAATTGAGACACTAGGACATTCATTGAATTTGATTCGACAGCCCCAATTGACTCTGGAGACCTCTGCCTTTCTATAGCTAATCAGAACAGCCCCACACAGTTTAATAAATCATGTGGTCCTTCCAAATGCAATACTCAGGCTACAGCCCACTTAAAAATATGAACCTGTCCAGTTCTGTTTACCTGCTCAAAATCAGTGATCAAGTCATACATTTGTAAGTACACACAAAGTTGGGTATGTGAGGCTTACTTTAAAACCTCTTCTGGTCCCCACATTTGTATGTATGTGAAAACTCTAAAATGCCTGAATTCACCCTCCTGCCTTAGTAAGCAGTTGCGTGACCCTAGCTCAAATCTTCTTTGGCTAACCAGGGGGATTGCAGTGTTTGGTATTTGCAACACAACTTTCATTACTGAGGACTAAAGCCAAGTGCTGGGTTGAAAGCATAGAAAGGGTAAGACAGCGCAGGGTGCTCTTTAATATCTACTCATTTCCCCAGTCCCCAGAAGGAGTTTCTTGTCTTCTGATTCTCTTAAATGTTGGCCTCAGGAAAAAGGCTTTGGTTCATCAAGTCAATCCAATTGACCAAATATAGTGTGCCTTGATGGGGTTGATATAAATATCGAACCACAAATTCAGATGCACAAGAATTTTTTTTCTTATAACTTAGTCTATTTTGAGCCACCATTCCACCAGGTAGTATAAAACTTAATTTCAGTCAGTTCAAGCTCTTCCCACAATCTCTGGGGTTGTGGCCAAGACAAAGAGAAAGTATTTGATCTTTAGTTTTCTGCTGTCCACCCTGGAATCCACTGAGAGGTATGCTGACATATATGTCTTTTGTTGGCTCTGCGCATGTGTTGCAGGGATATTCAAATTCCACCCAGGCTTCAATCACAGTTTGACTCAGATCACTGCTGTGCCTCCTTAATGCTGAGTTGAAGTTTTCTCAGGTCTTGGGGTCCCTCATGGCTATCCAGAAGACACTTTGTTCATCCCGTACCTCACCAGCGTCCAGGGAATTGTAAGGCTGCCTCAAGCCCTGTCCTGAGAGATAACACCTTTGGCCAACACTACTCTACTGCTCCGAAGACAGGCTGGGTTCAGGGGAACTCTTCAGGGCTTGTTGCCTCCCTATGTGTCGGGAGAGGCCAGGCACAGTCTCATCTGCTCAGATTTCACCATCCCCCTCCCCCTTGAGGACTACATTGTTTCTTCCACTTGGGTCTTGTCCCAAAAAGCAGGTTACTGTACCTCTGTTAAGGGACTTACTAAGGACTTTTGTTCTAACTGTCACTCCTCTCACATCCCATGGAATTTTCATCCAGTCTGGAGGAAAAAAAAAAACTGGCTTGGATTGATCCTGCAGCCTTTCAAATCTATTATGTATGTCATGAAGTGTATGTCCTGGGTTCTTGAGGGCTTAGGCTTTTGAAGCTCAAAAGCCCTGGTTCCTGTAACTCTAAGTAGACTTTCAAAACTCGAAGGCTAAGAATTAACTTTTTTTATTTTCTACCCTTCTACTATAATAACCTTTCTCTTGGGTGATGAAATTTCTTTGCTAAATATAGATGGGAAAGGCTAGGTGTAGGGATGGACACACACACACAAACACACACACACAAACACACAGGATAATTTATTAAAATATTATCCCAACATGCTATTATATACTTAAGGCCATAGTAGAAACTAGAGGGGACAAAATAAAGACACGGTCTGTGTGCCAAAGAGAATACAGTTTCATTATAGAGACCATGATTTATATATCTGAGACACTCAAAAAATACATTGTGACATATAATTCAGGGATAGCTCGAATGATACTCAAAATGCTATAAAGAAGCCAAATAAGAGAGCTATCAGTATGAACCATAGGGGTCAGAGACAGTTCCATGGAAATGATTGACCCGAATGGAAGAAGGTAGTAGGAGGTTTTAAATGAATTATTTCATCCTGAAAACTTTTCTCCAGTCAAGTGTCAAGTCCCTTATATTAGGCTTTTTATGGTGTTTTCACTGTCCTCCTGCAGGTTTGATGAAAAAGCCTATTTATGTCTTTCAAAAACAAATGTGCCCTAGAGCTCAATTCACTTAGTATTCAACACATACTTATTAAACACGTACAGTATGCTGAGCCCCATGCTAGGTACCATTAGGGCTATTTGCCTAGAAGGGAATCACCTGGATCTCATACAATATCCTGGGCAGCGTGGTGGAGAGCAGTGGTTTTCACACTTGAGCTGCCTCAGAATCACCTGGAGGACTTGCTAAACCCCAAATTACCAAGCCTCACCTCCAGAGTTTCTGACTCAGTAAGTCTTTGGCAGTGCCTGAGAATTTGCATTTCTAATGAGTTCCCAAGTGATGCGGATGGTCTGGCAGAAATGACTGGCATATAAACTGACTATCCTTCAATAAAAAATATGTATATACAAAAAAAATTGGAAAAAAGAACCCATAGGATTTTTTAAAATTTATTTTTTATTGGTGAGGGGAGGTAATTAGGCTTATTTATTTATTTTAATGGAGGTAATGAGGGTTGAACCCTGGGCTTCATGCCTGCTAAGCAGAACCCACAAGATTTAGAGTCAACCAGACCTGGGTGTGAATTCCAACTCTGGTACTTACTAGCTATGCAACCCTGAGGACATTATTTATCTGCTCTGAGCCTCAGGCATTTTTTTTTTTGTCTATACCTCACGATACAACAAGATTCAGCAAACCTATTGTGAGATCTGTGTGTTAGGGTACAGGGGAAATAGCAGTGAACACGATAGACATAGATCCTGAGGGGTGACAACCATTCAACACCATCACAAAAAGTAGTGTGTAATTACCATTATAACTAGTCCTGTAAAGCAGGAGGGCAACATGCTATGGAAAACAGAGAGAAGAGCTAATCCAGGCTGAATGGTCAGGGAAGACATTACTGGAGCAGGCTGATACTTGAACTATAAGTAAAAGAGCCTCTGTACTCTAAGTAGTACAAAGCTACTATTCGTAGCTGCTGGTTGGTCCAAGGTATGATGTGGCTGGTGGTGGTGGTGGGGGTTCCGAGTGTGGCTAATAGGGAGTAATAGGGAGATGGGGCAAAAAGGAGCATGAGCTATAGAAGGGGTGGATGTGGCTGGTGGTGGTGGGTGGGGCTAGAGGGTGTGGCCAGTGGAGGAGGGCATGGTGGTGGGCATGACAGTGGGGAATTGTGGGGGCAGGGTGGGATGAGGATACTGGGCTGTAAAGCCTGGTGGAAGCGATGCATGGGAGGTGGTGACTTGCTGCTCACAGTGGACAAGGTTAGTGGCTGTGACTTGTGATGCTGGTGAGTGCAATCGTTATGAAGAATAAGGGGGCATTCCTTTAGATAAACGACTCAGAGAAGGGAGTTACATTTAAGCGAAGACTGGAAGGTTGAAGGGAGGTGATATCCACTCCAAGCAGGAAGAACTGCACATGCAACAGCTCTGAGACAGTAGGGAGCTGAGGCTCCTATAGAAACCCAGTGCAGCAAGCGTGTCAAGAGTAAAAGAGAAAATGGTGGAAGATGAGGTTAAAGAGGTGGACAGGAGCCAAACCATGCAGAGCCTCGTAGAGATTGGTAGAGTCTAGTCTTTTTCCTAAGAGCAAGTATAAGCTAAACATGTTCAATAGCTCACTCTGGCTATAGTGTGGATAACAGGCAGGCTGGAGGTAGAGGGCACCAGTCAGAAGTTTGGAGGAGACTGAAATAATCCAGCAACTCAGCACTAAGTCACATTTTTTCTCCTGACAGAATACAGGGACCTCCATAATCAGAGCTCTTCCATGTCCTTCCTCCTGATTCTTTGCCTGGTACCCAGTTATGGGACGATATCTCCTACACAAAAATCTGTTTCCCAATCTGAATCTGGATCTGAATCCCTAATACCCACTACCATGATCCCTTAATAGTTAACCACCAGCTAATCTGGACTCTGCCAACTGCCAACTACTGGGAGGACCATTGTCAACTGCAATGGCACTTCTGCTTAGCCAACAATCTGGTTCTTGGTTTAGTTTGTAATTGTGGATACTTGCACTCACACCTTACCTGCTCTTAGCCCTCGTAGTATGATTTGATTCCGAACCTACCCTGACTGGATTCCAGCCGCCAGGTACTCAAGCCTATAATAACTAAATTATTAAACCCTGGAATTACATCCTTGTCCCAGCCCCAGCCTTCCCCTAACCCACTAAGCCCTCCTGAATTCCCAAGTCTTGTCTACTCCAACCTGGCCTGTTCTACCACCACTCAAGCCCTAGCAGGTACTGTTGAAATGTTAGAACACCATTCAATAATTAACACAGCCTGAGATTCAGATCACATTCTGAATTGGATGTGGGCTGTTTGATATTCTTGGGCTCTTGTGATTATACAATTTAGGCCTGGTAAACAAGACAGAGATGCTCCTTTATAACACCTGAGCCCCCTCGTCCAGTTCCTAGGAAGTCAGCACTCATATTGAATGGATTTTCCTGAGGCTTCTTAGAAGTTTAATAAACAAATCTATTACATATCCTAGACTATAGGCATCACTTGGGTGACATCGCTGTATTCACTCCAAGGCAATTACCCTGGGAGACAGGAAATCTCTCCTTCCTGAGTTGCTGGAAGACCATGTCAACCGTGTAGATCAGAGATGCACCTCTGAATGTGTATGTATAGGCCCGACTGATCGGGTCCATGCTCTTCATATTCAAGTCATCAAACTGCAAGTGAAGATGGCGGGAGGTGGGGGGGAGGGAGACGTGAAGCTATTAATGGGTTCAAAGTCCCTCCACTTACTGGTCTTCAGCATTAGCGATCTCTGGAGTTAGATCAAAGGAAGGGAAGGCAAGTGACCATGGGTGATGTTTGCAGACACAGAGGGCAGGTTTTTGGATTCAAGATCCTTCATCTGTAAATCTAGTACTTCTCATTGTAAAGACCAAAATACTTTGGCGGGGTGCAGTGGGGAGGAGGATTCTCCCCCAGAATGTCATCTCACTAGGAATCTGGGAGGTCTCCTGATCCGGGCCTGGTGATGGTTTTCATGCCAGGGCTTGGCGGCAAGAGTTTACAGGTTAGAGCAAAGAATTCCTGGGAGCAGGAAACGCAAGGCTCTAAGAATAGAAATGAACCTGGCAGGTCCAGACCAAAGAGCTGAAGTTAGAGGACATCAGGGGTTCGCAATAAACAGTAGAGGTGGCAGGATGTCAGAGTACCAGAAAGAGACCAAACCCAACAGGGGCAGACTAAAGACATCCAGCCCCAAAGGCAGGGAGTTTGTAGGACTTGGCCAGCACAGGAAATTCTTTTTATTTCTTTAAGCTTACTGGGAGCTCTGTGAGAGAGGCTTGAAGCTGGATTAGTCACAAAGATGGTGCTCACATCCAAGGTGTTGAGTTTTTCACGGGTTGGCCCCAGGACAAAGTATAATAGAATTTAGTTTTTAGGTTCCCTCTCTTCCCTTTTGGCACTCTCTCATCCCAGGCATCACTTGCTGTATCCAGCCACACAGATCCCACCTATCAAGTCTATCATCACAATGCCCCAGGGCCCAGAAATCCCTGCATCTTGGGCCCCCTTCCATGCTCTCTGCCAGCAGCCAAATCAAAACATAACAGACTGAATGCTGCCGAACACATTTTTCCTTTGTATTTTAGTGGAAGCTTTTAACAATTGTGTCCTTTGGTGACAGTCCCCAAAAGGATAATTCTAATATTGGGAACTTTTGGCTGTCTAGCATATCTGGGAGAATTTGTAGGACTAGTTTAAAACAACAGAAATTTATTCTCCTATGGTTCTGGAGGTCAGAAGTCTGAAATGGGTCTCAGTGGGCTAAAGACACAGTGTAGACAGGGCTTCCAGTTTCCTTGTGGAGGCCCTGAGGGGAAAATCCATTTATTTTGCCTTGGTCATCTTCTAGCAGCTAGCTGCCTGTATTCTTTGGCTTTTGGCCCATTCCTCCATCTTCCAAGTGCATCACTTTAATCTCGGCTTCTGTCACCACATTGCCTTCTCCTCTGCCTCTGTCTCCTCCTGAGTCCCCCTTAATAAGACCCTTGTGATCACACTGGACCCACCCAGATAAACCAGGATAATCTTCCCATATCAAGATCCTTAACTTAATTGCATCTGCAAAGTCCTTTTTGCATATTAGGTAACACATCAAAGTTTCCAGGGATTAGGATGTGGAAATATTTCAGGGTACCATTATTCACCCTGCCACAGGGAACATTTCAAATTGTACCACAGTTCAAAGTTTTCTATGTCTGTACATAGTTTATGAATTAGAGATTTTAAAGAAATGTGAAATAACTCAATAACTCAGTGTTACCTTTACCTGATGATAACAATCATCATTTTCCAAAGGCTGTATATGGACGGAAGGAGGTGATGGTGGGGAGGGGTGCATGTTACAAAAGCTCTGCACTGGGACATTTGGAATTGGCCTCTTACCTGAGTAACTCCACTGCCAATTAGGACCAGGCTCTGCCTTGTGCTTTCATTTGAAGCCTCATTTCATGACAATTCATTTCAGTGCTTCTGCTGCTTTTCCAATACAATTTACTCTTGAGCCCAAATGGTGCTCTCAGCCTGGTTGGAGATTGAAGGTCAGCTTCCTTCAACTCTGGCCTTGATGGTGGAAATAGGAAGTGGACATTTGGAAAATTTATCTGGGGAGGGAGGGAAATTAAAACTGAAGGGAATCCAATTGTTCTTCAGAAACGTCTAAAGAAATTAGAGAAACGGTGACTGAAAATGACATCCTTCTTAATTTACAAGCTCCCACTTGTTCAGCACTCTGTGGGGCGGGAGATAGCCTGAGTGTCTGTGCCCAGGGAATTGGCACGAGCCTCAGAAGCTGAGGGCAAGGACACAGTAGTGAGCAAGACGGGACACTATCCAGCACCATCGCTTCCAAATGTTTGCGTTCTAGGGAGAAATATATATAATAACTACCAGTGATTATGCACTTACTATACACCAAGCCCCGTGTGAAGCACACTACATGTGCCTTGTTCTTTAACCTAACCTTCATGACAACCATGTAAGGTGGTTAATATTACCCCATTTTATAGGCCTGGCACCCAAGGCACAGAGATATTAAGTGACTTGCCTTGTGTCTAAAAGTTCCTACAAGGCAGAGGTAATATTTGAGTCCAGGCAGATCTGACTCCAAAGCCCACACTGTTAGCCACTATCCTCTGTGGCTCCACATGGACCCCTGGTTGGGGAATTCCGTGTTAGAGATGTGGAGATTCCTGGTGCCAAATAGGTCAGCATACCTGCTCACTCAAACTTGTCCTCAAGGACCTAATTTCCACATTGGGGGAAGCACCAGGGATGATTTCAGCAGATTTGTATGAATTATAATATTGGAGTAATAAGTGAGATGTATGCATCTATACCTGTCAGAACCAATTATGTGATCATATGCTGGCCAAAGCCAAAGGTAATATGGTATCTATATTGTGCAGGGAGAAACCCCCTTCTGGAAGAGAACTGCGTCTGACTAGGCTTTTAATTCCAACAAACATCCCACTTGGAATGATCCTCAGGTTTCTCCTCATATGCATTTTTAAATACCTTATATCATCATTCCCTGCACGCCTTATGAATGGAAGGAAGCCCTAAGTCTCAAGTCCTCCCATCAAAGCTTCTATATGTCTAGGGGTGGGAGATTGGGAGGCACAAACTATCAGGTGTCAGGCTCAAGGAGTATGGTACAACATGGGGAACAGAGCCAATAAAATACAATTTTAAAAGCTTCCATATGTCATCTGTTTCTAACCACCCAGACTGATTCAGAGGTATGAAGGTCTTCAAGGGCCTTGGATCTGAGATTTTAAAAAAGAGAAAAAAAGAAGAAAAACAAGGTATGTAGGTACCTAACTCAGAAGATTTAGAAGAGGTTGTAATTTGGAAGACTGATCACAGCTAAGGTTGTGCTGGGCCCTCAGCTTAATGATAGAGGCAGGGCGTTGTTAAGACCTGCTCCTTGGGAGCTGTCCCTGTGTCTCAAGCCAGCACCCCCTCCTGCATTACGAATTGTCTCAACTCCAGCAGGTTTGGGTCACTCATTTAACGTATCTTTATTAAGGACCAGTTATGTGCCCAGCACTGTGCTAGACACTGCAGGGGATACAAAGATGTACAAGGCACAATCTTGCTTAAGATATTACATCTATCTTGCTAATCAGACTCCCGAACAAGTACCGGAACCATAGAAAAGTGCAGAAACAGTGATCAAGTTCACTTAACTCTGGGTCATTTTCCTTCTTGTCTTATTTTTGCCCTTGTCCCCTTCACTCCACAACTCCTCTGTTCTCATTCCTTGAACCTCAGATTGCCTTTCCTCTCCCCTCCTCAAGTTATGGCCCATTTTTTGTCCTTCAATACCTTCCTGCTGCATTATGAAGATTTACCCCCAACTCCCTCTGATACCTGATACCCTCACCTATTCACAGGTATTGCACTACCCCAATCATAACACATACATCACCACCATCAACAACAAAAACAATGCAACCTGTATTTGGAATTTAGAGACCATGCGAATCAAAGAACTGGCAACCACTTGGTGGCAGCATACCCAAATTCAAACAGCACTATTTCTAAGTGAGAAGGAACATCTTGAACTTACAAAACTAAAGTTAGAAAATGCCAGATATGCAAAGTTAAAGTCAGAAAAAGATAACCATGTCACAGCTATAAAGTAGTATCAGCTATACTCAGGAAGACTGAATTGAGAGTGTTGCAGTCCTGATAACTGCAAGAGAGTGAAAGAGAGAGAGAGCAAAATTTATTACAGGAGTAGGGAGTACATCCTCCAGGCCATAGCTACAAAAAGAGCCCTGAGTCCTAATGTTTTAATACTAAATGCAGAAAGCCTATTGTCTCCATATTCCCTTAGAGAAAACTGAAGTTAGACTAATTGAATAATTCAGACTATTGGAAGCAATGATAAGCCAAACAAAAATGCACATATAGACATTTTTCTTTCTGGCATAATGGGCCATTAATAATAGGATACTTAAAATAATACAAGCAGCAAGTGTATGGCTTTGGGGAATGCACTCATAGGGAGTCAAATCCTCCTCCGGGATTTGCGTCAAATGTCAAATGAGCTTCCACTGATGCTGAAGGCAGTGGGCTGGCACAGATGCCCTGCTGGGGCTCTTGAATTCTACAAAAACACAGAGATCATATTCTAGTTCTTAAGAAGCCAGAACGTGATCATTATATTAGCAGTCCAGCACAACAACCTTTCCCTGGTATCTTTAGAAATGTGGGGCTCAGAATAGCTTTGCAATTGGCCCCTTAGTCAAATGATCTCCAATTGATTAAGAAATGTCTATGCCTTGCATCCTACATGCCTGAAAAACAAACAGGTTCTCCCTCTCTCATTAGAGCTTTTCTATCTTTAGAGGAGTCAGTCTAGAATTTTCATCCATAATAAGACACCCAAGCCAAGAAGTTCAATGCAGAAAAGTATGGAGTATTTTAGCTCAGCTGACATGCATATAGCCAAAGCCAATCAAAACGCCTACTGAGCCCCTACTATGAACCCATCCCGTGCTAGCTGCTATAGGGGAGACAGGAAAAGTACACAGTACCTGGCCTCAAGTGCTTACAATCCAGTTGGAAGATAAGATGAACATCTAAAACAATTAGACAAAAGACAGAATGTGTTTTCAGTTGGATGCTTCAGAGAAGAGGTGCTATGACATTGAGCAAAGAGGAATGTGAACATGGCCTAGGGTTGTCAAGAACTATGAAAGGTCTGAGATTTTACTCTAATTACAAGCCAGCAAGTTAACCTGCTGCAGCTGAATGGATCCTAGTAGAAAATATGAGACTCCTGGAGTAGAGATGAAGGATTATTGCTCAGAGCAATAGCAGTAGCAGGCATAGCTGCATTTCGGCATTACTTCCAGAGTCCCAATTCCCGCAGGGCAATGTGAATAGGGCCATGTGACACCTGCCCATGAAGTAAGTTGCATTACAGGAGAAGATCTCTGAGTTTAGGGAACCCAAGCTTATAGAAGCTTTTGTAATAGGCAATAAGCATGCCTGCCTGCCTTTTGCTCCAGAGGGAGACACTATCTCTCTATGGCAAGGCTTTTCCTTATACAAACATCCTTTAAAAAGACAGTCCAGAACAATGGGCAGTCAGCACCTCCTTTGTAAGACATTCAGATACACAAAAGACTCGATAGTTGGGCGAGGGTTCATGGTGTCCTGGCTCCAGTACAAGGTGCAGATCACAGCACAAATGGCTTATGTAAATCCATATCCATTACAGAGCACATGTCCTAGAGATGAGGGATTTCCTAAAATGGCTAATAAAATTCTAACAGGTACAGAGCTTCAGAACTTTGTCCAACACTTTCATTTTGCAGACATGGAGACTGAGTCCCAGAGGTCACGTGACCCTAATATAATTGTGATGTATGACTAGCATGTTTTCTAGGTCTGATTAGACAGGTATATTCTGTGCCCACTGAACAGCATCCTACTTTTCATAGTAGGATGCTGGTTGAGCACCTCATTAGAAATAAAATTACTACCTGCACCAGGTTTACACTAATGTATTGACATCTACAGCACTCACTAAATGAACTGTAAATCCAATACACTGAAGGCATTTTCCACTGAATCAAGTCAGGCTTCAGTCAAAAGAATTAGCATTGTGATCCACTTAATGCCTGGCATTTGCAGGGGGCCTCTGACTAGATCATTTTGGACAAAGAAAAAAAGAATTGTGGAGTCATAAAATAGTGCTGACATGTAAGTCACACGGCAAGCATCCTAACCCAGAGCTGGGAGTCTAAGGGCAATAATCAACTCACATTGATAACTTGAGTATACTGAGTATACAGCAAGAGTATACTGGCATATAAAAGCCATCTAAGGATTCACAGTTCTTTGTTTACTAATCTGTGTGTTCTTCACAACTTGCTCCAGATCACAAGTGTCATAAATTCTACTTGATTTGTCTACGAATAGCTTTGACCCTTCTTAATTTGCATAGTAGCAGAACTGTGGGAAAGGGTGAGGGGGACTATAAGAACTAGCCAGAACTAAAATGGAACCAAAGTATAGATAGACCTTCTTGTATTTGTGGGGAATCTGGATAAGAATAATAATCCCAGAGAAAGAAAGTAAATCAAACCTAAATATATTTTCTGGTTGGGTTTCATGAAACCTGCCCAGAAAGTAAGGAGCGAGTGTTGAACAAATGAAAAACTCATGAGTTTCTGATTTTGTATGCAAATCCTGCCACAGTGTGAGAAAATATAACTCTTTTCAAAAGCAAGAGTATACTGGCATATAAAAGCCAAACATGGAATGAAGTTAAGTGTATCCCTCAGCAACCCCCCACCATCCCTTCACTTCTAGGCTTCCAATGCCCGAAGGTTGACGAAATAGTCATGACCATATGTTACTGGCTTAAGATGAAATGGCTTTCCCTGGCTTCATAAATTAACAGGAGACTAGTGTCGAGATCAAGGGAGACGATAATCTCATTACACCTGGCAGTCCACACTTGAAATATCTTATTCAGTTGTGGACACCATATGTAACAAGAAACCTTGAAAACTAGTGTATCCAGAAAGGATCAACCAATACGATTAGGGGACTTGGAGGACTAGTTGAGGAGCCTAAAGATGTTCAGCCAAGAGAAGACTTCAGGGGAAACCATTGGTAGTATCTTCAAACTTTGGCAGGGTTATTATTTTTAATAAATCACTTAGTCTGGGTGACTCCAGAGAACAAAAATAAGGCTGTGGACGTGGTTGAAAAAGAAAACAGAATTCAACTCAGTGAAAGAAATAACTTTAAATAACAGAAGCTGTCTAAAAATGGAATGGTAACCACATAGAGCAGGATGAATCTTCTGAGTAGAAGGCTCCATTTTCAGTGTTACCCTCTCCCAGGGGGCTTATTACACTCACAGGGTCTGGGAGTCAGGACCTTAAAGCAGCATGCATCCACTAGACACCAGGACACTCCAACCTCTGGCTGCAAAGCCTCTGGCATTTTGAACCAATTAGAATAAAAACAATCCATCTCTGAGCAGAAAGTCCAGATCTTGCAAATACAACTTTTAGGTTTTTTTTTTCCTTAGAAACTTCCTATCATAGGACCACAGGATGTTGGAGGAAAAGGACCTCTAAAATCATCTAAGCTTCTGATTAAGTCCATATTTCAGACTCTGTGAACCAAGGATGCCCAAGAAAGTTGCAGAAGAAATACTTGTGGACAACTTGAGATGTTACATCAACTTACATTATTCTTGCCTTTAAGTCTATATACTCTTAAGTTCCTTTAAAAATTAAATTTCTACTTTCTTTGTGCCAGGCTGACAGTGCCAATGATTTTACTCTTTGCTTCTTCTAGCATCTTCTATCAGTTCACTGGAGAACCAAGCTGAGCTGTAGCCCAAATCACAGCGTTGACTATGCTCTGTAAGCAAGAGCCCCTGACACATGTAGTATGACTAATGCTCCCTGTAGCTCCTGCTGGGCTGTAGACATTTCTGAATAGTTTTCATACCCTTCATCCAGCTCTCTGGCCCATGCAGTGTATTGCATGTTTCCCCTCCACTACAAAGAGCCCCACTGCAGGTATAGTAACTCTCAACTCAGGGTCTATACCAACAAAGAACCAAGGCAGTAGATCTTCTCTCCGTCTTACGACATTTTCCACTCATGTAAGTATGCTGAGGTGCGCCTTATTGGCTCAGGACCCACTGCACAGTGAAGAGGAGAAATTAAGATATGCACATGGCTAGTCCTGCCTCTCTTAGTTTTTCTCACAGTGCAGACACAGAAGAGAAGAATGTTCCCCCTTCTGTTTTCTGTCTGTTCAAGCCTGGCTGTTGATATGCTAAAGAGGAGATTTACAGAATTTAGAAAAATCCTTTCTCCACAGTGTCTAGCTTTTAAGCTGTATTCTTTGTATTGAATTCTATTTTGAAGGTCAAAAGCTGAAGGTTAATGTTTTCTTTCATATTTTATTCTCAATCTCCTTTCCTTAACAGTAGATGGATGTCTTGAGCTAAGAAAAAAAATCACGTACCCCAAAATGCAAATAAGAAAACTACATTTATATTTTTTCAAGCTATTTCCTCTATTACATGTATTATCATTTATTCAGCACTATTCATGGTATATGCATTTTATATATGCTACAACACTATGTATAAGTCATGATTCTTTCAGAAGCATATGAGAGAAACCCAATTCAAACTATTTAAACAAAAATAGGGGACTTATAGAATAAAATCATGCCATTTGCAGCAACATGGATAGACCTGGAGAATGTCATTCTAAGTGAAGTAAACCAGAAACAGAAAGAAAAATACTATATGATATCACTCATATGTGGAATCTAAAAAAAGAAAAAAGAAGACACTAATGAACTCATTACAAAACAGAAACAGACTTGCAGACAGTAAACAATCTTATGGTTACCAGGGGGAAAAGGTGTGGGAAGGGATAAAATGAGAGTTTGAGATTTGCAAATATTAACTACTATACATAAAAATAGATTAAAAAACAAATTTATTCTCTATAGCACAGGGAACTATATTCAGTATCTTGTAGAAACCTATAATGGAAAAGAATATGAAAGTGAATATATGTATGTATATGTATCACTGAAACATTATGCTGTACCCAGAAATTGACACACTGTAACTTACACATTGTAACTGACTATACTTCAATTTAAAAAAATAGGGGACTTATAAATTAGGAAGCTTAAAGGGTAACCTGCTTCATTCCAAAAGTGGAATGAAGAGCTCGAGTACTCTGTCCTCTCAAATCTATGTTCTGTGTATTGGATTCACCCTGTAGACGACTCTCCATGTACAAGGGAAGACGATGGCCCATAGCCCCAGGTTTACATGCTCCCAGTTTAGATATCCAAATAGAAAAGTATGTTTATTTCCATCCCAGCACCCAAAAGCCAATCCAGAGAAGACACATGCTTAGCCCTGCTTAGATCTATTGCCCATTTCTAGACCATTGTGGCCAAGGGATAAGATGCTGTAAGAGCCTCATCCTAGATTATACCATCACCACTATAGCCAGGGTTAGGGGGCCTCATGATTAGCGACCCCACCAGAATCACACGGAATGGCGGGACAGTCCTTCAAAGGATATAGACGGCTGGATATAACAAAACATCAGATTTTGATCACACATGCATCACCTCAATCCTTAAAATTCTTCAACTTATTCTCATTTAATTGAAATAAGCTAAATATCTTCCCCAAAGTCACCTAGCTGTGCAATAGAGCTGAAATTCAAAGCCCATCTTGACTGATTCCCCATGTCCTTTCTCTCTCCCCTACATCTTCTATATTTCAATGCCACTCCACCCTCCTTGAGTGGTATCCAGTGCCCTCTGCTTCCAGCTTTTAATCTTAGTCAAAACCTACTCTGAGAAAAAGAGCTGACAAACCTTCACAGTCAGCTTTCGGACACCGAATGCCTGAGATCCAGGTATTCCTCCCAGGGAAAATTGCAATTTAGCATGTATCAACTTGAGGAAGCAAAATGGCTTCATAATTAAGGGGATGAATTTGAGATTCAGACAAACCTGAATTTCAGTCTTGTCTCCAACACTTGCTAGGTGTGTGATCTTGGGAAAGTTGTCACTTTGAACTTCAGGCTAATTCATCTGTAAAATGGGAACAATAGCACACACCGAACAATGATGTAAGGATTGACTGAATTAGCTATGTTAAAGTTCCCAGCCCAAAACCTATCACACAGTTCATGTTAAATAAGTATTTATTTCCCCTATTGCTAAGGAATAATTCAAGTTTTGTTTTTTAACCCATAGGTGAGGAGTTTGGGGAATGCCAGAGGCCCTTCCTGTTCCTCTGAAATCATATCATGGTAATGTCATATGTATATAGCCTTAGAGTCTTAAAATAGTTCGCATATCTTAGCTCTTTTGATCATTTTAACAACCCATAAGGGATGCAGGGCAAACCTTATTAAGTGCTATTTCACTGACTAGGAAATGGAGGTCTGGGAAAGTTGTCACTGAGGTGTTTTGCCTTCTAATCCAGAACTATCTCCTAGTGGATAAGATCATATCTCTTGGTTGTCATGGTGGGAGAGAAAACACTTTCCTCTCTCTAGTTTCTCACATGGAATTTTTTCTCCTCCTCCTCCTTTCCGAACCACTAGGTTTTTCAGTCTGGGCTGTTTTCATGAGTTTATCAGGGATGCCACAAAAACTTCCTTTACATATAAAACTCACTTCAGTGAAATAAACCAAAGAGCACTTCCTTTCATAGTTGATAATAGCTTTTGTTGTTGTTTCAAGTGATAAATTTTGCAAGGTTAAAATTATTCAGTCTTTTTTTACATTTGATTTCTTAATTTTTATTTTTTAATTGAAGTATAGTCAGTTTACAATGTTATGTTAATAAATTATTCAGTTTTAAATGTCATGCCATGTGGAATACATTCCTTCCACAAACCTTTGCTTCTGGTACTTCTCAGCAGGGATATGGTGCTCTCTTGTGAGTCTCTGCCTCATTGATTGTCTCTCCCACTAGAAGGTCCACCTGAGGACCAGGCCTGTGTCTGATTTATTGCTGTAATCCCCAGCTCTCAGCACAGCGCCTGGCCCACAGGCTGAGGAACTAAGTTAAGCCAATACTTGTCAAATAAAGTGATCATTGCACAAGGAGAAAACTGTTCTATTGATTTAACAACAATTAGAGGATGGGCCCTGCCCTCCGGGAGCTCAGTGCCTACTTGAGAATGTTTTATGTCCCCCATTATAAGATCCTGGAGATCAGTGGCTGGGTCTTAGTCATCTCTGTAACCCCATCACCTAGAATAATTCTTGACACAGCCAGTGCTTCTTAAAGTTGCCCAATTAACTCTCCTAATGGTAGAGTAGATACCTATTCCTGAAAGTGCCCTTCACAAGCAGAATAGTCTTTGAAGCCTTGCACTCTACCTTAAAAATTCATATAAATATTATAGTCTACTCCACAACACAGCCATTTATACTTCTTAAAAATGTTTAAAAGTACTTAATACTGAGTAAAAATATGCTCCAGAAAGATGCCCATGTGACGCTAACTCAAACACCCATCCAAGTAGGTAAGATGCTGTAGATGCCCCTTCACAGGCCCAGTGGAGGGCTTGGTGGCAGTTTTCTTGAAGGACCTGGTCTTCCCTGAGGCTGATTGGCACAATTAGGAGTGAGGATGAATTGTGCTTGAGTGTCTGTCTAAAGTGATTTCCCAAAATGTCCCCAAATGTCAAACTTCAATTGCTAAACTAGGCTGCATTCCAGAAGCAGGAGAACACAGCTTTCCTTGGGGAAAGAGGAGCATGGAGTAGGGATGGTGGAGGAAGGACTGGCCTCCCTGGGGGCACTTTGCTTTGCATCAGACTTGGGGAACTCCTGTGGTTCAGTCACTGGCCCCATCTGAAAATATCTGCTCTGACAACATTGTGCCTGAGTGTGTCACAAGACCATCCGTGTGCTGAGAGTGAGGGGACATGGCAGACAAGAAAAGAGCAAAAACAACTTAAAAAGAGAGGGGAATGTGATGGTACTACTTAAAATTATTGTTCTACAGAAAAAACCAAAAACAAAAAAAATCAGTTGGGATGAAGTAGAGAAAAATAAAACAGTTTTCAGGAAACCAGTAATGATTCCAAGGCCAGTTTTGTTGTTGTTGTTACTCTATTTTATGGCCTAGACTGAGCCCTGGTCCCAGGCCTTCCTGAGTTCCTAACCCAGGCTATAGTCCGAGACCTAACTCCAAAAGTCATGTCACAAAGTGAGTGCATGGCCACAAATGGGACAGCTAAAATAAGGTGAAAGATGCAGAAAGACCAGCACTGCTCAACTTTAATGTGCATATCAGTCACCCGAGAATCCTGTTAAAAATGCAGATTCTGATTCAGGAGGTCTGGAGAGGCGCCCAAGATTCTGCATGGTTAACATGCACCCTAGTGATGCCCAGGCCTGCTGATCCAAAGACCGTATACTGAGCAGCAAGGGTCTAGATCTGGACCTCTTCCCAGTAATGCTCACCTCCTGCATTCACTCCTTCAGTTCTGACAGTCCCTATGGGAGCCCTTGAGATTTCAGGGAAAAGGTGCAATTTGAATTTACAGCAATCAACTTTTACTCCATGCTCTCCTCATACTTAAGTGCTTCTTTTTGAGCACAATGCACTGCAAATAACCCTGTCTCCCAGAGTGAAGAAAAATACATCGGGAGCAAAAGAAAGCAGGCAACAGGCAACAAGAACGATAACAATTTGGGCAAAAAAATTATCTCTAAGTTACTAATGCCTGTGACCCAAGACACTAATACAAATCTAATACAAGTATGGGGGAGAGGAATAAAATGTATGGTGTGTACTATCTTGTAGGTACTCTATGACAAATACTGACAGAGACAGCTCAGTTAACACAACCACCAAGGGAAGTAAGGGGAAAGACTCTAAGCATGCTGCCTAGCACATAATAACTGTTCAGTAAATAGTAACCTCTCAGTAAATCTTTAAACTAACAAAGACAGTTTTCAGAAAGGCAAGACTGGTTTGGGCAGGAGCAGGGTTACATAATGGGAACCAGAAAACCTTAGAAATACGGAGGAAGTCTGTGTCAGCCAGCATTCGCCAGAGAAACACAACCAATATATTATACATTATATGTGAAACATATTTATTTTAAGGAATTGGCTCACATGATTGTGTGGGCTGTCAAGTCCGAAATCTGTAGGCCAGTCTAGCAAACAGGAAGCAGGCAGGAGGTGATAATGCAGACTTGAGGCAGAATTTCTTCTTCTCCAGGAAACCAGTTTTTGCTCTTAAGACCTTCGACTAATTTAGATGGCTCCCACACACATTATCAAGTATAATCTCTTTTACTTACAGCCAACTGACTGCAGATGTTAACCATACCAAGTACTTCACAGCAACATTTAATATTTGATTAAATAATTGGTTAATATAGTCTAGCTGAGTTGACATATAAAATTAACTATGACAGAGACTATTCAAGGCCATTGTTTTTCAGTCCCAGCTTCACATTAGAATAACCAGAGGCTTTTTTTTTAAATTCTAAAGCCAGACCTTATGCCCAAGAGGTTCCATTTTTTTTTAATTGAAGTATAATCAGTTACAATGTGTCAGTTTCTGGTAAACAGCATAATGTCCCAGTCATGCATATAAATACATATATTCATTTTGATATTCATTTTCATTAAAGGTTATTACAAGATATTGATTATACTTCACTGTGCTATACAGAAGAAATCTGTTTTTCATCTATTTTTATATAGAGTGGCTAACTTTTGCAAATCTCAAACTCCCAAATTTATCACTTCCCAGCCCCTTTCCCCTGGTAACCATAAAATTTTTACTATCTGTGAGTCTGTTTCTGTTTTGTAGATGAGTTCATTAGTGTCCTCTTTTTTCTTTTTTCTTTTTTAAGATTTCACATATAAGTGATATCATATGGTATTTTTCTTTCTCCTTCTAGCTTACTTCACTTAGAATGATGATCTCCAGGTCCACACATGTTGCTGCAAATGGCATTATTCTATTCTTTTTTTTTTTTTTTATCACTGAGTAGTTCCATTGTATAAACATACCACAGCTTCTTTATCTAGTCATCTATCAATGGACATGTAGGTTGCTTCCATGTCTTGGCTATTAGTGCTGCTTCGAACATTGGGATTCATGTATCTTTTCGAATTAGAGTTCCCTCCAGATATATGCCCAGGAGCAGGATTACTGGATCATATGGTAAGTCTATTTTTAGTTTCTTGAGGAATCTCCATACTGTTTTCCATAATGGCTGCAGCAAACTACATTCCCACCAACAGTGTAGGAGGGTTCCCTTTTCTCCAAATCCTCTCCAACATTTATCGTTTGTGGACTTTTTAATGACGGCCATTCTAAGTGGTGTGAGGTGATACCTCACTGTAGTTTTGATTTGCATTTCTCTGATAATTAGCGATATTGAGCATTTTTTCATGTGCCTACTGGCCATTTGTATGTCTTCACTGGAAAATTGCTTGTTTAGGTCTTCTGCCCATTTTTTGATTGGGATATCTGTTTTTTGGTTTTTTGATATTAAGCTATATGAGCTATTTGTATATTTTGGAAATTAATCCCTGTTGGCAGAATTGTTTGCAAACATTTTCTCCAAGTCTGTAGGTTGTCTTTGCATTTTGTTTGTGGTTTCTTTTGCTGTGTGAAAGTTTTTAAGTTTAATTAGGTGCCATTTGTTTATTTTTGGTTTTATGTCCATTACTTTAGAAGATGGATCCAAAAAAATATTACTGTGATTTATGTCAAAGAGTGTTCTGTCTATGTTTTCCTCTATGAATTTTATAGTAGCTGGTCTTTCATTTAGGTCTTTAATCATTGATCTTTTTTTTTTCTTTCTTCAAATATTTTTCTCTCTCTCCTTCTGGGACACTCATCATATATATGTTGGTACACTTGATGTTGTCCCACCTGTCTCTGAGGTTCTGTTCATTTTTTTCTGCTCTTTTTTCATTCTGTTCTTCAGATCCCATGATTTCCATTGATCTATCCTCAATTTGACTAATTCTTTTATTCTGCCGCCTCACATCTGCTGTTGAGCCCCTGTAGTAAATTTTTCATTTTGGTTATTAGACTTCTTACAATTCCAGAGCTTCTATTTGGTTCTTTGATAAAATTTTCATCTCTTGGTTGATAGTCACTATTTGATGAATCATTGTAATCATATTTTCTTTAATTCTTTAAATATGGTTTCCTTTAGTTCTTTGAACATATTTATAATAGCTTCTTTCAAGCATGTGTCTGGTAAGTTGAATATCTGGACCCCCTCAAAGACAATTTCCACTAATTTTTTCCTTGTGTATGAGTCACACGTTCCTGTTTCTTTCATGTCTCACACATATTTTTGAAAAAAATTATTTTTTAGATTAGATATTATAGCAACTCTGAATTCTAATAACTCCAGAGGTTATTGTTATTGCTGTTTTTGTTCATTTGGTTTGTTTGTTTGTTTGTTGATGTGCTTAGAGTAATTCTGGCCTATTTCCCCTGCAGTGTATGGCCTCTGATGTTTCTGCTCAGCTTTTAAAAAAAATTTTTTTAAACCTGCCTTCCTGAGGATTGTCCCTGGGTAAGCATAACTTAGTGGTTAGCCAATAATTGGTCAGAGGTTATGCTTAAACATCTTTAACCAGTAAGACCCATTGTCAATGGATTTGTGTGTGGCTTAGGGAATGCTTTCAAATTCAAGCATTTACAAACAGCCTTTTGCAAGGCCTCATGTTCATCCAGGGAAGAGTATCTTGTCAGGGCCCTCTCTGGTCTCTCCTAAGTAGGCACAGCTTTGCACATGTGCACAGCCTTCCAGACCACCAGAGATATCTGGGGTCTTAGCATGGATCCCTTTGGATGTCTAATTCCTGAATCTCCCTGGTAAATCTCCAGTTTGTTGATTTTTACCCAACCAGTAACATGACTTCCCAGGCTAGCTACAATATTGGCCTTTCTAATTATTTGCCATTGATTTTCCTATTGTTTTTGACATTATCCCAAGCCATGAATTTTTCCAGACTATGCTCCAAACAAAGTCAGCTCCATCAGGCTGCACTCACTGCCTTCCCTGCCTTCCTAGGCAGAACTTCCTTGTCATGAAGCTGGAAGAGATTAGCAACTCCGGGCCTCTGTATATTAGCCCTATGTTGTTGACTTTTTCATAGCAGGCTGGGATCTATGGGTTAAAAGCCAGTAGGCAACAAACTGAAATTTTTACATAGCCAATTGTTTCAAATATAGCCCAAATAGGCACATATTTAGCCACTGAGAGAGAGCCTACCTGCTTTGCAGACCCTGCAAAACTGCACCTAACATCTGCTAGCCACAGGTGAGATAAACCCTATATCTGTAAAAGACCACAAGCCACCGCTGCCCTTCAGAGCTCTCTGCCCCAGAGGCTCCCATTATTCGGCTGAGCAACAGCACCTAGATGTGTAAGCTCCCTCTCCAGTGCCACTCTTCCCTGGACGTTCCTTGCCCTCCTGCCTTTCTGGGTGGTGGCCCTTGTAATGTAGCCTTTAGAAGGTCTCATGCTGTGAGGGACACGCCCTCCTCTCTACCATGCAAACCTGTCCAATTGGCCCCCAAATCAATCTTATTGGGTGTTACTGCCACCTGGTGGTCATATTTTTTTTCTTAATCAACCCTGACTTGCCCTCAAACTCACTACAAGGAGGACTCAAGCTGGCTTGAGTTTCTGCCCTCCAGGAGTTCTCAAGTTGATAGGCGAGTTATGACAAATCCATTCAGATCAGTGGCCAGCTGATGGATATAAATTGTTAGTGATCAGATTTGGGAGGAGGGAAGAGGTCACCGTGGGCAGGAGTGTGTCAGGACTAGCTTCCCAGAAGAAGTGGAAATTGAATTGGGTAGTAAGAAGACTAGGCAGAACAAAAGATAGAGAAACCAAAAGATGAAACCAAGAGAAAAGGGGCCAAACCACTCATCAGTGGAGCGATGGTTTCAAATTCTAAATCTTTTTGAAAGACCTAGTAGAATTAGATTCCCTGACAGAAACCAAATATTGAAAGCTAGTTTCTACCAAGTAGCTCTGTATCTAAGTAGTGTCTCCAAGGTTGTTTTCCCCTCCAATGGTCACTAGAATAAAAACACTGCACATGAAAATGATCACAAGCTAAGTAATGTGTGGATCACGCTACAGAACAGCTTGAACCCACCTGTCTTCCTGGGTCTAAATAACCTCAGAGAGAAATAACCTTTTATAAACACAGTGGAAAGATTACATCCCACCATGGCTTTTCAAACACAAAAGAAATGCTCATAAATATTCTTTGATTTCACTGGTAACAGTAGCTGCTCACAGGAAAATAAAACCATCCTTCCCCTGCTGTCCCCAATCTTCCAAAGGCATCCCACTGCCCTCCTGATCAAGTTATCCTCCTTTGAAACAAAGTAACTTTTAATAAAGTGGGTCGCTGGCAGGGAGAAACTGATACGATCACACACCTGTTATAATAGGATTTAATTCTGCTTCAGATGTGCTAGTTTTAATAAAAAAGGATTGAGCAAATCGAAAATAAATTACACTGAAAGGTCAGGCTTATTGCTTGTACAGTTATGTTAACTCCCCCACCGACACTTTTAGAGACTATATTTATGAGACCTTTTGATTTGGGAAAGAGAGGTATAAAATACATCTACAATTTCCCCATTATTTGCTGCAGTATTTCATTTTCAAGTGTCAATTCCAAGCACTTAAGTATGGCATTCTTTAACAGGAGTAAATCTAAAAAGTATGAGTTGTTTACAGAATGCTGTTATTCACTATATTAATAAAACAAGCGTTTCTATCCAGTGGAAAGTTAGAAAAATCCTTCCAGAGTTTACGCAGCATGCTAATTCACTTGAGTGCATGTGGAGCATTTATTAAGAATGTGTTGGCTCCTAATATGAATGAATATATTCCTCTGACACAGCATCTCCTCCACCAGAAGGGGAGCCTGCTCGATTTACTAACTGGGGATGGAGGGACCAATGACTCACCCAAGATTATTTTCCTGATCTTTCTAATGGGACATTCAAGTAGATATAGTGAGTTTCTATCTTTGCTTGGCTTCAGTTTAACTAGAAGTGTTACCATAAGCGACTCCAAATGTCTTCCTCTGTCCCTAGGTTGGTTTCATGATCCACCCATCACACATAACGGAATGTTGAAGGGGACTTCTCCTATTGCCCCCAAATTGGTGACTATGGTCCAAAACTGAGGATAAGCAATAATAACAATAATAATAGTAAACTTGCATGACATTTATTATGTACATGGCACTGTACTAAGCACATTACGAATCTTAGTCCAATTAGTCTTTACAATAACCCTATGATGTATATACTATTATTACTTCCACTTTAGAGATGAGGAAATTAAGTCACAGAAAATGTAAGTGAGTAGAGAATTCAGGATTTGAACTCAGGCACTTTAGCTCCAGGCTTGAAGTGTCTTGGAGCCTAGATGCTCTCACAGTCGAAAGAGAGTCACCAACAGACGAGAGAGACCAGGTGTTTCCCCAGGGTTTACTAGACATACTGTCATCTGCTACCCTCTACCCCTCTCACCTCCAGTCTACTTCCCTGAGGTCTGGAGGAAGGGAGAGAGCAACTTATTAGAGATTTCAGCCTGATGGAAAAGAAGAAAAGGTTTTTCTCTTCCCTCCACCAAAGGCAAGGGAAGTAGGGGTGGACCCCAAGAGAATCTCTCATAGATTTGAAGAGAACCGGAAGAGGAGGAGACTGGTATCTTCAGACCGGTACCCTCCAGCAGGATGCTGGAAGAGCAGTAGACTCTGCACGCGCACCCTCATACCTTTGGGTGCAATAATCCTTAAGAGAGTGTGATCTAGATTCTCTAAAGGCAGAGGGTGTGTGAATCCTGAGGCTGGGCCCTGCTCCTCACTTGGAGATTTCTAAAGCCAGGTGACTTGCTGGAATAGCCTGTCCCAGTAGGACATGAAAGGATTGTAGTGCCATTAATGTGGAGGAGAACAGGATAATACTGGGTGGTACTCCCACTCCCAGATCCCTGCTGCCCTTGAAAGTCACAGAAAAGGACCACAGCAGTTCTGGGACTCCACATGAAGGAGCACGGAGCAGAAGAGCAGGAGCCTGAGTGCTACCCAGACAGCTTCAGGGCCAAAGTCATGGCCACCCATCTAGTGAGGATGTTGGGCATGTGGGCTTCTGGGAATGACTGCAAAAGACCAGGCTGCCCCTCTCTGAGGGAGTTCTCAGTGGGGCCAGACAGCACTCCCATGAAAGCCACAGAGGCTGCCTGCGCACACAGAAGGTAGCCCAGCAACAGGAGCTGCCAGCAAGAGCTAGAAGCAAATCTGACCAAGGTGAGACCAGGGGCATCTCCCTACCCCTGACAGACAGCTAGGGCGCCGTGGCAGAGGAGCTAAATTACAAGCAGGACGGGGAAGAAGAATGGGGGCGAATACCACGCCCCTGCATCTGCTTCTAGTTCTCCTATCCACCCCTCCAGACAGAAACCTGGTAGGGAGCAATCTTTGAATCAGACATGAGATTGGAATTTTTTTAATAGAGTAAATTTTACTAACTGACAAGGACCAGAAGATTATGACTAAAAAGAGGCACTCAGCAAAGCAAGGTCGGAATCAGTGTTCAGAAAACATGAAAGCTTTACATGTTAATACTCTACTAACTTAATATTCCTCAGTGAATCAATTACATCAGAATTCCATGGGGGCAGAGTTGGGGAGCAGGTGTCTCTTTAGCAGGCTGTAGGAGTGTGGGGATTACTTCGAAGATAACATATCTATGTAAACATTCTGACCTTCCACGGTTCATTTTCAGTTTGTCATTCCCGGATTTATAACCAACAGGTGTTGTCCAGACCACCAGCCTAGGGGAGAAGACCATCACACACAAAGACAGAATAACAGCGTCATCCTTCTCTGGCTCAGTTCCCACTTGCAGAATTGGAGGAACTCGAGCTGCATCCAAATTCTTCCTTCTGGCTCAAGTTAGTGATGGCGAAGAACAGATGAGGAAGGATCCTTGGAGTGTTTTGCAACTTCCACTTTAGGACATATTTTCACATAGTTCCTGGAAATCAGGTTCTGACTGCTCTTTCCGGAACCTACCACATGGTCACTGCCCAAAAAGCCTACTGCTCTTTGCTGTCACAGGACTTCACCTCCTTGATATGGCTAGTGTCATCATCACCATGGTAGCAGGCCTCTTCTGTATTGGCACAATTCGTCTCATACAGAAATACTACACCAGAATGTGATGGCACATTCCAGATGTCACATGGGAGCCCTCTCTCCCTCAGACTCTGACATTTGTTCGAAAGGAATGTGCCAGCAGCCTATCTGAGTGCCAGCCCACCGCAACACCCTTGATAATTCCTCTCTCCACATCATACCACTCACCCTACACTAAGGTGGTGGATCCCAGCTCTCTGTTACCAAGGTGAGCTCCTAATTATATTAGATATGTATTGTGTAAGCGCTCTGTGGTCAAGCACTGTGATAACTGTATTATCACATTGAATCCTCAAAACGACTCTATTAGGCAATTCCTGGTTGGAAAACATAGGAACAAAAAGGAAGTAATGACTTAAACAACATGAGGCTTAGTTTCCTCTCATGTTCAGGTAGGACTGGTGTGATACCCCGCGGTGTCAGAGACCTAGATTCCTCTTCCATTGCTCCATCTAGTGTGTTGCTTCCATTCCCAGTGTCATTACACAGTACTGGCTGGCTGCTGGGGCTTTAGCCATGATGATCCCATTCCATCCAAAGGAAAGTGGGAAAGGGATGGGAAGGGTTTGTCCCATTAAGGACGCTTCCTACAAGTTGCACATACTGCTGCTGCTTACATTTCATTGGCCAGAACTTAGTCACGTGATTACACTTAACTGCAAGAGTGGCTGGGAAACGTAGTCCTCATTCTTGATGACTTTGTGGCCAGCTAAAGAACTCGGGTTCTATTGCTGATGAAGAAAAGGGAATACATTTGGGGGACAATTAAGAATCTCTACCACAGGTAGGTACAAGCTTCCCACATATGATTGTGCATTTTGTGGATTCAGAAAAGTTGAAAGATGGAAGATGAAATGTAGCCAGTGCCTACTAACAAAACCAGCGTGCTCAAGGTTCAGTCAGCTCAGGAGTGTCTTTTGGATTAGACTGCACCATATGAAATGATCATTTTCATAGATCAAAAGTGATGGAGTAGCAGCAATTTCATATGGTTCAACCTGATAATAATATGACTATACGACTGCTCTGTCTAATGGGGAGGGAGCCCTTATTCCCCACTGGCTAGATGCTAAATGTTTAGCAACCATCTCTCTGTGGTGGGTGGGGGGAAGCCCTTATTTCTAATATTTGCTGATTTCCATGGTGTAAATGCTCCCACCATGGCCGATCTCAAACCTCCAACTTGACATCACAGAGTTGGGAAGATGTATACAGTAATACAAAGGTACATAGTATTTCCACATACAAAGGTAAGTATATAATCTCAAGAGCATACAGAAGTAAAATGTAGTAAAACAATTAGGAAGTGATGAGTTTGGCCTATGTGTTTTTAACATAGATTTTAATTAGAAGTTTATATAATTTAATTTTTAACAATGGCTTAAAAATTGGCTTGCAAAATTTCCCAGAAAGTTAACCATTGGCTCTTGTGAGCCAGAACAAGCTGGCTCTCGCATACCCTCGGCTAATGGTCAGAGTTCAATCCTCCAGTCATTTGACCTGCCCAGCAAATTCCTTGCTTCCTTCTGTAAACCAACACAGAGGCACCCACCTCTCCAGCCTTCCAGATGTATACGTGTTAACTGAATATTTATAACTTTGCCTGCACCCTGAGATCTCTGTCCACATATCAGCACTTCTTTAACCCCTTCTATTTATCTTCTCAGCCTCTACCACCCCTTGGGGTAATAAAAATGTATATGTACTCCCTACTGGATGAAGTACACATTTCCTGAGTTTATTTATTCTACAGTGATCTCATTAGTCCTCCAGCTTAAGAAAGGGCCCCCTATTGCTCTTTCTAGGATCCAACAGCTCCATTTTCTCCTCCCCAGGCTCCCACATTCGGATAACAAAAATCTCTGTCCTGTTAGCTGTTCTTTCTCTACATAGAAGCAGCCTAGTATTTTGCCTTTGTGGTCAAATTTATCCACCTACCCATCCATCCAGGAAACTTATTCCCACATTCTCTTTGGATAGTCTCACTGCCTCATCATGGGATAGAGATTAGACTTAAAAGTCCATATAAGTTCCTTCATGAGCCCATATAAGTCCTTTCCCAGGGACTTCAAATATTGTCACTCCCTACCTCACCTTTTACGTTTCAGCAACACTGAAAAGCCTGGAGTAGCTTCCAGTCCTCCACTTACACTCTCCCAGGGTTTTCTTGCCTTGTGCTGCTGCTTTTCCCGCTGGGTAAAAGGCTCTCTCCTCCTCTCCCCATCCCACACAATCACAGTCCCTTGTCAAATGCTTGGTCATCTCTCTCCACCTCCTCCACGAAGCCTTTTCCGATACCTCAAGACAGAATTCATTACTTTCTCCACTGCACTTCTTTACTTCTTTACTCTGTACATACTTCTGCATGACATATAGGGTTGCCAGAGTTAACAAATGAAAATACAGGACATCCAGTTAAATTTGAATTTCAGGCGAGTAACGAAGAATTTGTACCATGTCTCGTGTGATATTTGGGACAAAGTTATGTTAAAAATTATTTCATGTTTATCTCAAATTCAAGCTTAACTGGACATCCGATATTTTTTCTAGCAACTCTGGTGACACCACGCTAGCGCCCCTCGCTGGCAGCTTGTATATGTGAGTTTCTTGAGGGCAAGGATTTGGGCTTGTTTATCTACGTATTCTTAGCACCACGCAGTCCTCAGCACATGGTAAGAGCTTAACAAATGTATTTGGAACTACATTTGGGGACTGCTTTATACCATTTGAACTAGTTTACATACATCATTTTACTGAGTCTCACAAAAATCCAGTAAGGTTAAAAAAAAAAAAAACCCAGACATGATTATCTTCATTATACCAATGATAAAATGGAGGGCCAGAGAGAAGTGACCCACCCAAGACTCTTGCAGTGCAATCACGACAGAGGCAGAACTGGGACCGGGTCTTCCTGAGTCCCCAGTTTTTTTTCACTAAATCACACTGCTGTTTTCCTGTATGTAGCCACGGATTTTATGCAACTTTGCAATTTTCCGAACTATTTCTAAGCTTTAAATAAATGATCATGCTTGCTTTGGTTTTAAATGATATTATGCCTCCGTTGGTATAGCACTGACTTTAATATAGTTTGAGGTGCTTGAAGTTGAGCCTTGTGAATTTTTAATTAGGTATCAATCAAACTGAGAGTCTGGTTATAAAGCATCATTTTCCAGTAAAGTCAGCAACATGGTAAATGATTTTATTGGTAAACCATGAGCTTCTTTACATATTTATTATTATTATGTCAATACAGGTTTCCTCTATCTGCGTATGTATAGTAGTTGACAATACCAGCCACATTATTAGTTTGGTTTCCTCTGCTTGGCTAGCTTTTCAGTCGTGGTGAGTGAAGTCTGTATTTCCTGTCTCAGCACTTTCGAAGAAGTGGCAGTTACAGTAAAACTTATATTAACTTGCACCCAAGTAATGAGCCCTCTGTTAATTGAAATTTTTCTGCACTTAAGCACTTATGAAAAAAGGAAAAAAGAGGCAATTACGTGAGGATGGGTCGACAAACACTTTTTCCCCCAGAAACATCTGACACTAGTCTCTTCAGTCCAATTCCCTGTACTGTTTCCATCCAGAGTCCCAGACCGTAATGGGTGATCAGCACCTTGGCCCTTAAGAAAGGTCCAGCTCTCTAGGAGCCATGGGGTTCAAAAGAGGCAGGAAGAAACTAATGTTTATTAAATGACTACTATGTCCCTCTCTGGAAAGGGTCTCGAGAAACTGGTGACCGTGATAATCTCCTGGGAGGGAAACTGAGTGATGGAGGCGGGGTGCGGGGGACAGTGATAACAGGGAGGCTTTTTTTGCCCTACAGTCCTTTGTGCCCATTTCAAAATTTTTATCATGCACCTATATTACCTAATCAAAGAAATAAATTAAACATTGTTGTATATGCCCACTATATTCTTTGCATGAGCTAATACATTCTCATAAGGACCCTTTGAGATAAGAACGGTTATCTCTATTTTTAGAGAGAGAAAACTGGGGCTCAGAGAATTTAGGTCACTTGCCTCAGCTCACATGAGTTAAGTGAGAGACTCAGAATCTGAACGAGCGTCTGCCTCACTCCAAAGCTGCACTAACTTTGCTGTTCCCCCAAAAAGATGAAAACCCAGTATTTGTACTCAAGGGCAATCTTGATGGAGAACTAAGACATAAAACTTTGAAGGGTTAATTACTGTAGCTTATTGATTCTAAGAAACACCCTTTAAATGTTCTGAAATCACTAGGATGTGTCCTCCAATGGATGGCAAGTTGTAGATTTCATGGTGTGTTATTTTGCTTGGTGAGTCATAAGATAATGGTGTGTTTTTCCACCCATGGTATCTTGGAGTCAATGACATATGGTTCCAATAGGATGTAGAGAATCGAAAAGTCCGAATAGGCAAGTAACTGCTATAGGAGTTCTGAGGAAGGAGCATCCTCGCCTGTAAGAGTTGCTGGGAAGGCTAGGCACTGATTCGAGCTAAGCCACAGCGACTGGGTAGTATATCTGGTATCTACTTTGACAATAGTTCTGTGCAATACACCATCCCAAAACTCAGTGGCTCAAAATGACACCCATGTATTTATTATTTCTCTCAAGTCTACAGTTTAGCTGGGATGTTCTGATCACCTGGGCTAGATTTGTTCCTAGGTCTACTGTCAGCTGCAGGTCAGCTGACTGGTCTCTGCTGGGCTCACTCATGTTTAGAGATCAGCTGGCTGTTGGCTGATCTAGTTTGGCCTCAGCTTGATTGAGTGGTGGCCGGGCTCCATTCTGTGCCTCTCCTATATCTCTGATGGGCCAGCTTTAGCACGTTCTCACGGATCTTGCAGGGAGCAAGGGCAGAGGGGCAAGAAGGAGCAAGAGGAAACAGGCGAGCATTTTCCAAGCCTCTCCTTGCAATATGTTTGCTAGCATCCTATTGGGCAAATCATGACATGGTTTAGCCCAGAGTCCTGAGATCGGGCAGAACACCCTGCTTACAACAGGAGAAGTAAAGAATGAGGTCCGTCAATGCCATCAATCTGTCACCAATAAGCTTCAGATAATGCAGGTTGAGGAAAGGAAGGCTTTGGTTGCTGGCTTGGAAAGACCCTCCAGGAAGAGGAGAGTCATCCAAATAGAGTGTGTATGTTTGAGGGGTTGTTATATCAGCAAAGACAAAACCAGGCTAGGCTATAACTATGAGTTTATTTAGAGAAAATGTTCACAATGACAACACAGAATTATTGTTTGAAGTAAGGATAGAACCAATAGTCCTATAAACTCAGCCTCCCCATCTCTGCACCCAGATGCTCTCGAGACTCACCCGTGGAACCCTAAGTCTCTACCAAGTACAGATGGAAAAGTCCTGCATGTCACCCTTGGTCCCAGCAGCAGGCCTAGCCTGCCTTTGTTCACCTTCCTAAGACAGGCATAATGAATTCAGCTTGGAGTGCAGGCTCTCTGACCCTGGGGAAGTCATCCTCCAAGTCAGCCATCTTGTGAAGCCAAGGTGCCTTCCTCACCAACCAGGGCATCGTTCCTCATGTTCAACTCCCTCCAAGTCCAGAAAGAGGGTCCCACTCCAGTGGATGAACTTTAGAAAGAACACGTGAACAAGCCCCACTGGGATTCCAGTTTGCACCCTAACAATGTTTGCAGAACTTTCTTCCCTGTAATATTGGTAGATAATTAAACACCTCTCAGCTCTGAATCACACTGAGGATATGCACAGCACTGAGAATTTTTCTTTTGAAAACAAAAGGGAAATCAATTTCAGCCAATTCCGTTGTCACCATTTTATGAAGTTAAGATGCTCAATGTAAATTAATGTTTTGAATGTATGCCTTTGATCAATAGGTGTAATTATTGATTGAAATCACACAAAGCCAAAAGAAAACCAATCACTCCTGACACTGTAGGCTTTATACCATGCAGATAAATCCCAAACACAACTGCACTAAGCTCAAAGCTGATGTGACCCCACCCCACCCCCAATGCTACAAGTCAACTCTTAAAAAAGAAGCAAATATTCACTCTTTGCCTGCCTTCCTGTGCAACTCCTCTGGATTTGTAACAGGTAATGTCCCCATTTACAGATGAGGAAGCTGAAGGCCAGAGGAAATAAGTAAAGGTCACAAAGCTAGTAAGTGGTGACCAGGATTCACACCCAGAACACTGATTCTAGTGCCTAGAGGAGCACCATCTCTTTACTTCCTTTGCCACTGATCTTAGATGCCTTGCTCCTCTCCTCCCCAAATATCACTTTCCATTCTGTTTCATGGAGTTCTGCTCACCCCTAGAGCCTGGCTGCAAAGGTGACACAAATACCCAGTTTCTCCTTCCCAGAAGACCTCAAACAACCAGAAACAAAGGATCATGCCAGGAAATGAGTAGAGATAGTATCATCTGGTAGATGAAGGTGCAGGATCAGTGACTTCAAGACGTAAGGCCTCATACATGCTGCCAGAACTACTGAACTTTAGAGGAATCCTTGAAAGACATGAAGTGGGTGGGATAGCATTAAAGAGAGAAACGACAGCCCACGACATGGGTGGTAAAATTCTGCTGTAGTAGATGAGAGCAGTCCAAAGGCTGCTTCCTGCCTTCAGGTGGTGGAAACAGGAAGAGCTCAAGAGAGACACCAGTACAACATCAAATAGGAGCCCTCCCACCTCTTCCCTCTACAGGCCAGGTGGTCTCAACAATAGCAGCACAATATCTGCTTCTAGTTGGGAGCCATGAGTAGGGAGCTTGAATCCAAGAGACATCAAAGCTTTAGGTATAAGACTGTCAGACAAATTATAGGACACCCAGTTAAATTTGAATTTCAGATTTAGCAATGGACTTTTTTCCCACAACTATGCCCCATATATTGCATGGGACATACTTACACTAAAAAAGCAATTATTGTTTGTCTGCAATTCAAATTTAAATTCAAAACTTCTAACATTTTAAGATTTTAACGTACAATATATGGGTCATACTTATATTTTAAGAGGTCATTACTAACCTGAAATTTACTTGGGAATTCTTTTATTTACTTAGCCTGGCAACCCTATTGATGAAGCTTACAGCCTCCGAGAGGAATAAAGAACACTCATGTCAGGAAGAACACTCACCCATGTCCTCCTCCAGGAAGATCTCCTACTCTCCTTTAAAATGATCACAACGAACAGTAGCAACTTCCATCCAGTCCCTCAACCAGACTGTGCAGACAGAGGCAAGAACTTCGAACATGTAAGGAAAACTCATACCATTAAAGAGAAACAACAAAGTCAGTAAGTAAAAGAATTTGAGTTAGAACAAACAAAATTAACAGGAAAATCAGAATAAGACCTTCACATACGTTTGATTTATTCCCTCAGAAAGAAATGGAAGGATATTACATCCAGAAAACTGGAGTAAATGGTTTTGAATAAGAACTAAAGATTATCTTTAAAGCTACTTAGAGATGTTGAAAATTAAAATATAACTATTAAAATAAATAGCTCAACAGATGTGCTAAATAGTAGATTAGATTTACATGAAATGCAAATAAGCAGCAAGATTGAACTGAGAAATTATCCAGTAGAACCCAAAGAGTTAAGAAGGTAGAAAGTGTAAAAGTACAAAGACATAGAAGACAGACCTAGAAGTCTGGATATCAGTCTAATAGAAGTTCCAAAAGAAGAGAGCAGACAAAATGGAGAGGAGGCAATGTTTGAATAAATAACAGTCAATATTTTCCCAGAACTAAAGAATGATGAGTTTTGATTGAAAAGTCCCATCAAGTGCCAAGGAGGATAAATTAAACATACACACACACACACAGACACCCTTAGACACATTATAGTACAATTTCAGAAACCAAGGATAAAGTGGTAAAAGGTACCAATGCAGAAAGAGAACTCAGAGTACCAGAAAGGAATGAGAATCAATTCGACATTAGACTTCCATCTGCAACAATGGATGCAAGAAAACAAGGAGCATTCCTATTGTTAAAGGAAAATAATTCTGAACCTAGAACCCTATCAAGAAGTGGGGTAAAATAAAGACATTTTCAGCCACATAAAGACTCAGTAATGTTATCTACCACAAACCTACACTGAAAGAATTCCTGGTGGATATATTACAGAAAGAATATTGATTCCAAGAGGAAGCAGTGACATTCAAATCCAAAACTATCAATATGAGAATTGGGGATGGAGAGAAGAGGGTAGTAAAAGCATGCTAAGGTTATACTTACTAATTACAGTGTTAGAAAAAATGTAACTTTATGTGTATGTTAAAAATTTAAGGGTGGGGGAGGGTATAGCTCGGTGGTAGAGTGTGTGCTTAGCATGCACAAGGTCCTGGGTTCAATCCCCTGTACCTCCATTAAAAAAGAAATAAACCTAATTACCTCTCCCTAAAATAAAAAAAATTTGAGTGATTAGTAGAACATAGAAATAAAATGTATAATTTTCCAACTTGAAAGAAGGGTAATAAAAAAACTCAATCCATTCAACAAAAAGCAGAAAGAAAAAAATGAATAAAGTGAAAGCATGATATGGTTATAACAGGAAATAAGAAGTAGGAATAACCTCATACACATCAGTAATCACAGTAAATGTGAATAAATTAAACTTATCTATTAAAAGACAGTAAAAATGATCCAACTAGATGTTACATGCAAGAGACAAAATAAAATACCTATAATGAAAAAGAATATGAAAAAGGAATATATATGTATATGTATGACTGAAACATTATGCTGTACACCAGAAACTTGACACACTGTAAACTGACTATACTTCAATAATTTAAAAAATTGCATTTGACAGTTGAAGCAAAAATTATAAAATAAAATAAATCAATCCTTTTTTTGCTCATTGAAAAGAAATTGACACATTTTACCAAAGCTTCAAGAAAGCAATATTTAAATGTAATGAATAGAAAAAGTTCTGGAAGTCTACAAACAAACAGATAATAGTGATTACTTCTGGGGAAAGGAGGTGGAAATTATGATCAACAGGGAGATAATAAATAATATTTTCATTTTCATAAGAAGAATATATTCATGTATTTCTTGTGTAACTTATAATTCCTTTAAAAGTTGCCCTACAATTTAAATGCCAAAAAAGGTCTCAATCTGTACCTAAATTGAAGACCTAAATGAAATGGACAATTTCCTTTTTAAATTACCAATACTGGCTCAAAATCCACTGCTTCCCAGCTGAGTGAGCTTTGGCAAATTATTTAACATCTCTGAGCTTCAATTTCTCTATAAATAGTGAACAGTAATAGCGCCTTTCTTATAGGTGTTATAAAAATTAAAATTAAATGAGTAGACAATGGAAAGTGCTTAGCACAGTGCCTGGCATATAATAAGTGCTCAATAATTGTTCATTGTCACCATTACTATTTATTAATAAAATAACAATATTGAGGAATTACAAAGGCACAAAACCTTACAGTGATCTCACAGTCACCATCCTTAGTGTGTAATTCCCAACTGCCTTCTGAGTCAATCCCCCCTTGGAATTCTGTCTTGTACTCTCATTCTTGACTGTTGGCCTTACTCTCCCTCCCTACCCATAACCCTGACCCACTTCAGAGAAAGTCACATGGGTTCTCCTTTCTTGTTTGTTTCCTTTTTTAAAATTATTGTGGTAAAATACACATACCATAAAATTTACCATTGGAATCATTTTTAGGTGTAGAGTTCAGTGGCATTCAGTACATTTACATTGCTGTTCTATCATCACCACCATCCAATGTAGAACTTCTTCACCGCAAAAAAATTCTGCACCCAGTTAAACAATAATTCCCCCATTGTATATTCTTTTTCCTGAAATTCCCTCTTCTCTGCATAAAAATACTAAGCATTTGTCTCCAAGGACACATAGCATCTCTAAAGCTCTCCTTACTGGATGCCTTCCAGTTCTCCAAATTTCTAGAATGATGGTCTCCAGGCCTTTCCTCATAGTCAGTACTTTCAATGAAAGTAGGGAAGGCATCTTTTAAAATATATTTACAGGCCATTTGCAGCAACATGGATGGACCTAGAGACCGTCATTCTAAGTGAAGTAAGCCCGAAAGAGAAAGAAAAATACCATATGATATCAGTCATATGTGGAATCTAAAAAAAATAAAACGGACACTATGAACTCATCTACAAAACAGAAACAGACCCACAGGCATAGTAAACAATCTTATGGTTACCAGGGAAATAGGTGGGAAGGGATAAATTTGGGAGTCTGAGATTTGCAAATGTTAGCCACTATATATAAAAATAGATTTTTAACAAATCAAGTTTCTTCTGTATAGCACAGGGAACTATATTCAATATCTTGCAATAACCTTTAACAAAAAAGAATGTGAAAACAAATATATGTATGTATATGCATGACTGGGACATTGTGCTGTTCACCAGAAATTGATACATTGGAACTGACTATACAATAAATAAATAAAAATATATATTTATATTTTTATTTATTTATAATATTTATATTTATTTATTGTATATATGTATATATGTGTGTATATAAATATATATATGTATATATATATATTTACAGGGATAACAAGCCATTTTAAGTCATTCGAATCTTACTGACCTACATAGAACCTGTTATGGGTTGAATTGTATCCCTCAAAAATTCATATATGGAGGCCAAACCCCTAGTACCTCAGAATGTGACCTTATTTGGAAATAGCACTGATGCAGACCCTAATTAGTTAGGGTAAGATGAGGTCATATGGGAGTAGGAGGGGCTCCTAATCCAGTATGACTGACTTCCTTATAAAAAGAGCACCATCTGAAGAGACAGGCATGCGCACAGGAAGAACGCCATGTGAAGATTGGAGTTTTGCTGCCACAAGCCAAGGAACTTCCAGAAGCTAAAAGAGAAGCCTGGAAGAGAATGCTTCACTAGCATCTTCAGAGGGACCATGGCCCTGCTAATCCTTTGTTTTTGAACTTCTGGCTTCCAGAACTGAGACAATAAATTTCTGTTGTTCCAAGCCATCCAGTTTGTGGTCCTTTGTTACAACAGTCCGAGGAAACTAATACAGTCACCTACTAAAGAAAATGGGAGGGGGAAAATTTGAAGGCAGTGGAGGGCTGTTGGCATGTATTAGTAGTTTATTGAACTGGGTAACAAATTACTCAGAGAATAGGGTACTTTCAGAGAGAGTCAGCTTAGGATAGAGGCCATAGTTGGGGGCTATGGATAGTAGGGGCATTATAAAGGTCCTGGAAGACTCAGAATGTCAATAAAAGCCAGGCCTGCTTACTGCCATTTTCTTAGTGTTTCCAAGAATACTTTTTCTGGGTCCATCTGATGACTCCCTGATGCCACATGATGTATAACTTCTTCCTTTTTTGTGCTATTTTTTGTTCATCTAAAGAGAAGATCTCTTGGGAGCAGACAGGCACTTGACAGGAACCGTCAGAGGAAGGCAGGCTCTCCCATATCTAAGCTGCCCAGTTTGGCATCATGAAATACTACCTAGTGTTCAGCTCACATCTTGTTTAACTGGAGGCTGATTTTTACCTTTTGAAGGGCAGTAGGCTACCCTGGGTATTCGGTAGGAGCTTTGAAGACATGAATTTGGAATGAGTTGTGATATTCACTCTGCCTTTCCTGGAAGACTGGAGGCAGGGCCCACTTCTCTGTCAACCATGGCATGGTTTCCTTACTATAGACCAGAGGCTCAGGAATCCAAGAAGATCTTTCAGCCAGCAGCTGTTGTCTAAGAGGTGGGACTGGGGCCACGGAGGCCTGTCCAGAAAGCTACTCTGTAACCCTGCTGAACTGCCTCGTGGCTGAAAAGGCAAGGACCTTTCTCCAACGCTTGAAATTGGCTCCTCTGTTTTATCGGAAATGAAATTCACAGAATTTAGAAGTTCATGAGGCCAACCTCATGTTCACTTGCTGATTTGGCCCTTAATGATCTCTCACTTCTCATCTGTGTCTTCCTGTGTTCCAGCCTCTTGCCAGTGTGCCCATAATACAAAGAAAATAGCCCCTTCTCAGCAAATATCTTGAGGTTTATAAATGACAAATAGCTGAAAAGGGAGAGAGCTGGTACCTTAGTTGACTATATAAGTTTAAAATGTGCCATCTTTTATTTTTAATTATCTTTTGTTTTTTAATTTCCCCAGTGAATCTTTGCAGAAGTTAGGTAACCGTAATTACAAGTCAAAAGGAAAGTCTTCCCCACGGAATAATTGGCAAGATTTTCAGCCATAATCATCTTGACCAAATATCTAATCATCAGACAATCATACCCTGGGCATTTGCAAAGATTTTTCAAGATCTAAAAGTGTACCCCTTTAAGAAGACACCAAATAAAAAAAGTAAAATGAAGGAAATATGGCTAAGTTTTGCATTGTCACTATACTTTGTTCAGCTTTTTGAAAGATAGTATAAGCTCTAATGTATGGTGTGACTCGTGTATTCATTCAACAGACATTTTTAAAGAACTTACTATGTTTTAGGCACCATGCTGCACACTGAAGATACAGTGGTAGGCAAGATGGACCCTGCTTGCACGGGCTTATGGGTTAATTAGGAAGATACACAACTAAAGCAGCAATTATAGTAATGTGTGATGCATTCTATAAAAAGTTAACCTTTCAAGGAGATGTGAGACTGTGGCGGGGGAACATTTTCTCTGGACTTGGAAGTGGGAGTGGAGTTATGAAGACTTCCCAGGGGTGGGGACATTCCAGTTGAGACTAGAAGGATGAGTTAGTCTGGCAGTATGTGTGCAGATGGGAGTTCCAGTCAGTAGAAACCCATTCAACAGGCTAAAGCTGTGAGGCTTTGAATAGGGTACATACAGGGAACCGAAACAAGTTCACTATGGTTGGAGTATTACTGTAAGAGAGAGTTCCTGTTTAAATAAATGAGGTTGGACAAGTGGACAGATGCCAGGTCATAAAAGGTTTTCTAAAATGTGTTAATAAATGTAGACATTTCCCTCAAGCAATGGGAAGCCACTGAAGGCTTTTGAGCAGGGAAGTGACATGGTCAGATTTATGCTTTATAAAGCACAATCCAGCTGTAATGTAAAGAACTGACTGGAAATGGGGAAAGAATAGAGGCAGGGAGATCAATGAGGTTACTGCAGTAGTCCAACAGAGAAATGATGGTGGCCTGGAGGGGAGTGGTAATCTACAGTGCAGTGATGGAAATGGAGAAGAGTGAAAAGATTCAAGAGATATTTAGAAGGTAAGATGAACAGGACTTAATGACAATATCGGAGAGGGGGATAAAAGGTGTCAAGGATGAGTCCTTGATTTAGGCATGGAACTTTAGGTGGCTGGTGATGTCATTCACTGAGATACAGAACACAGGAGAAGGTGCAAACTTGAGACTGTGGGGAGGAGAAGGAGAGGAGTTTAGTATTGGAAATTTGGAGTTTGCAGCACATGTGGTATATCTAGATGGAGATCCCTAATCAGTAATAGAGGAGAGGCTTGGGCTGAAAATAAAACTTGAGAGTCACCATCATTTAGATTATACCTGAAGTCACCAGATAAGATTGCCTAGGCAGAGAATGGAGAACAAGTAAAAAGGGCTGAGGCTCAAGTCCTAAGAAATCCAACATTTAGATTCTAGGTGTAGGAGAATGAGCACCCAATGAGACTGAGACAGAGAGGCCAGGAAGAGGAAAATCAGAAGAGGTGTATCATAGATGACATAGGAAAGGAGTGTGTTTAGCAAAAAAGAGTAGTCAACAATGTAGTAGGCTACTGAGAAGCCAAGCAACATGGGGACTGAGTGTCCACAAGATTTAATGATATGGAAATAATTTTGTATCCATATCTCAGCTGGGTTCATTTTGATCTTGCCTAAATTCAACCAAAGTACTTTCACTTTTGTTTGCCTTACAATATTGGGCTTCTTAACATAAGATTCCATCTGAAGAAAAAATTCCATGGATTTAAAAAAATTGAATGAAAACAGTAAGAAGTAGCCACTAGACTAAGAATTCCAGCTTCAGCTGAAATATTAGCAATGCCTTTCCAGCTCTAATATTCTGTGACTCTGTCCACTCAAGATACACCCCAGTCTAGACTTACCCTATTTTACTAACGTTATCTCCAAATGGTTCCTAGCATGGACCTTCAGGCCTATTAGTCATCCTCCCTATATTGTCAACCTCATGTCAGTTTCTTTGTATCCCTTTCTATCCTCTGTCCATAAAAATCCTTCCATGTCAAACTTGAGTTCCCCTTCTCTCAGAGGCCTTCCTTGACTCCATGTCATGCTGATGGTCTGCTCCTCTGCTCTTGTTTTAGCAATTATTACACACTACTTCTAACTTAACAGTTTTCTGTTTGAGACATGGCAGTCTTATCACCCTAGTGAGACTATCAATTCTTCTAGAGCAGCAGCTATGTATTTACCTGTATGTCCACTCCCACATGTGAGACACAGGCTACATGCTCAGCAAATACCTATTAAAAATCATTTTTCTCCTGAAACTGGCACGCAGCTTTCCTTTTTAGCTGTTAAGGCAACAAGACCAAGCCCTACACTCTGCTATCTGTGGTATGCTTATTGCAAAGGATCTTCATTCTATGACATTTGCCATAGTTAATGGGGTGAGGCAGGGAGATGTCAGTATTTTAGTTGCAGTAAATCATCAAAAACAAAACAAAACAAAACAAAACAAAACAAAACCCAAACAAAAAAACCCAGGCAAATGCCACAGGAAAGAAAACAACAGCTGGTGCTGTGTTCAGGAATCTGGGACTTTTGTTACAAACCCTCAAACCCTAGTGTGGGCCTGGCCTTGAGAATGAACATCTCACACTGAGAGGCACTCACTTTTAAAGAAGGTCATGTTTGAGGTCACAGCTAGTGGACTATATTGCTTTAATGGGGACAATATAAAAATCATACATTTTCTACACAAGGGCTGGGGAATGATTTTGCCTTGGCTTATGATGCATTTACCCTGGAAGGAAAGCAGGTAAACGTGGTTGAGACTTCCATTAAGCTGTAAAACTTGATGGAGCCAATTATCTCCCTCTGAAACTCAGCCAATATAAGGAGGAGGAGAAGAGAAATGGCTTGGACATGGAAATGGGACATTGATAGAGATATGTGGGGCATCAGGAGGTCTGAGATTTTCATAGTGGTCCACAAAGAAGAGGGGGTCCTGAGAACAAAATTTGACTGAAGTCAGTGAGCTTTTACTGAGCCCCTTTGGCTCCCACAAGCCTTTGTGTTTAGCCCTTTTGTGGATGATATTAAAATACAGGGTTCCTGGTCCTTGCTCTGTAGAAAACTATAATGTAGTTGTTAAAGCCAAGACAAAGATAACCAAATTAACAAAAGAACATTTACAAAGTGGTATGAGTGGAAACAAAATATAAATTAGCTTCAAGCACCTATGAAGTGGGGAGTCAGAGAATTACAAGGTGTGTGTGTCCACAAGTGTACGTGTGCCCAGTTGTGTCTGCTAGGGAGGTGGTGGTGCAATAATCTGGGAGATGGAGCTTCAACCTGAGGAAGTTTATGAGCTAGATCACTGGAGGAAATGAAGCCTTCTCTGTAACTATATCAGCAGTGGGTGCAGAGGCAGAAATAAAACAGGGCATGTAAAGAAAAGGATTTTAAAAATCAGGCTATTTAGACCAGCCGGTCTTTGTGAGCATGGCTGGGATTGGGGAGTTGGGCAAACAGGCATGAAAAGGTTGGTAGTGGGGAAAAAGTTGGATGATCAGTTGAGACTAGTTAAAAGAGAGCCTCAAAATCCATAGCTAGCATCATACTTAATGGTGAAAGACTGAAAGCTTTCCCTCTCAGGTCAGGAACGAGACAAAAATGCTCACTGTCACCAATTCTATTCAACATTGTACTGGTGGCTCTAGCCCAATCAGGCAAGAAATAAAAGGCACCCAGAGTAAAAAGGAAGAAGTAAAACTATCTGTATTTGCAGATGACATGATCTTGTATATAGAGAACACTAAAGAATCTACTAAAAAATCTATTATAACTAATAAATAAGTTCAGCAAGGTTGCAGGATACAAGATGAATATACAAAAAAAATTGCATTTCTATACACTTGCAATGAACAATCAAAAAATTAAATTAAAAAACAATTACATTTACAATAGCATCAAAAATAATAAAGTATTTAGGAATAAGTTTTTTAAAAAGTAAAAAACTTATACTCTGAAAACTACAAAGCATTGTTGAAAGATATTAGAGATTTAAATAAATGGAAAAACATCTCATTTCATGGATTGGAAGATTTCATATTGTTAAGATGTCAGTAATCCCCAAATTAATCTACAGATTCAACATAATCTCTACCAGAATCCCAGCCAACTTCTTTGTAGAAATTGACAAACCGATTCTAACACTAATATGGAATTACAAGTTGCCCAGAATAGCCTAAACAACCTTGAAAAGAAAGAACAAATTAGGAGGAGTCACACTTCCTGATTTCAAAACTTACTAAAAAGCAGTGGTAATCAGGACAGTATGGTAGTGGCACAGGATACACATATAGATCACAGGAGTAGAATCATGAGACCAGAAGTAAAACCATGTGTCTAGGATCAACTGATTCAACTGATTTTTGACAAGGGTGCCAAGACCATTCAATTGGGAAAAAAATATTCTTTTCAATAAATGGTGCTGTGACAACTGGATAGCCATATGCAAAAGAATAAAGTTATACCCTTACCTCACATCCTACACAAAAATTACCTCAAAATGGGTCAAAGACCTAAATGTAAGAGCTAAAACTATAAAATTCTTAGAGGGAAATACTGAGGTAAATTTTCATGACCTCAGATTTTGCAAAGTATTCTTAGATATGACACCAAAAGCCTGGGCAACAGCAACGACAACAAAAATAGATAAATTGGACTTCATCAAAATTTAAAACTTTTGTGTTTCAAAGGACACCATGAAAAAAAGTGAAAAGAGAACCAATAAATGGGAGAAAATTTTTGCAAATCATGTATCTCGTAAGTGATTTGTATCCAGACTATTAAAAACTCTTACAACTCAACAATAAAAAGTCAAATAACTCAATTTAAGATATGGTCAAATGATCTAAATAGACATTTCCCCAAAGAAGATATACAAATAGGCAATTAGCACATGAGAAGATGTTCAACATCATTAGTCATTAAGGAAATGCAAATTAAAACCACAAGGAGACACCATTTCATACCCACTAGGATGGCTACAATAAAAAAGATAACCAATAACAAGTACTGGGGAGAATGTAGAGAAATTGGACCCCTCATACATTTCTGGTGGGACTATTAAATGGTACAGCCACTATGAAAAACCATCTGGAAATTGCTCAAATGGTTAAATATAGTTGCCATATGACCCAGCAATTTCACTCCTAGTTATTTACCTAAGAGAAACCAAAACACATGTCCACACAAAAGTTTGCAGACAAATGTTCAAGGAGCATTATCCATATAGTCCAAAAGTGGAAACTCAAATGTCCATTAACTGATGAATGGATAGACAAAAAACAGTGTATCCACCATACGAGGGAATATTATTCAGCTATAAAAAATGAGGTACTGATACATGCTACAACTTGGATAAACCTTGAAAACATTTTTCTAAGTGAAAGAACAATCACATTGGACCACATATAGTATGGTTCCATTTATACGAAATGTCCAGAGCAGGCACATTTATAGAGGCAAAGAGTAGATTAATGATTACTTAGGGATGGGACAGTAAGAGGGGAAATAGGAAGTGTCTACTAATGGGTATGGGGTTTCTTTTAGGAGGAATGGAAATTCTAAAATTAGATTGTCATGATAGCTACACAACTCTGTGAATATACTAACAGCCATAGATTGTACACTTTAAGTAGGTGAATTACATGGTATGTGAGTTATATATCAATAAAATTGATATTATGACTTGAGTTGAATTGTATCTCCCAAAAAGACAGGTTAAAATCCTAAGTGCCAGCACCTGTGAATATGACCTTATTTATAAAAAGGGTCTTTGCAGATTTAATCAAATTAAGATGAAGTCGTGAGGTTGGTCCATAACTCAACATGACTGGTATAAGAGAGAAATCAGGGGAAATATCATAGAGATACAGACTGGGGTGATGCACTTGCCAGCCAAGGAACACGAAGGGTCAATGGCCACCACCAGAAGCTAGGAAGAGACAAGAGATGATTCTATCCACAGTCTCAAAGGAAGCATGGCTCTGCTGACACCTTGATTCAGGCCTCTAGCCTCCATAACTGTGATACAATAAATTTCTGTTGTTCTAAGCCACCTAGTTTGTGGTATTTTGTTATGCTAGCCCTACCAAAATAATAAAGCTGTTTAAAACATAAATAAATAAAACAACACAAAAACTTTCAATTTGTGTGAGATATCAGAAATAACACTGGACTAGGAGTTAAAAGACCTAAATTTTGTCACAATTCTCTCCTGATTCACTGTATGACATCAAGCAAGTCACTAGAACTCTGAGCCTAAGGTTTCCTGTTTATAAAATGCAAAGATTAGTTTACATAATCACTATAGGTACTCTTAAGGATGACATTCCTCACCATTAATATAACTCATTCATTTTACAATTCTGAAAATGTTAGCATGGGGCTCCAAATTCATATGATACCAGTAAAAAGTATTGAAATATTTTATAATCAAATTAACTCCTTCCATCTTGAAGCTCTTTTGCTCATCTTGAAATCTCACTGGAACTAAAATCACTCCCATTTCTTCTTAGCTCCTATTGGAAAACAAAATCATTCCCCAGGCTTTGTGGGACATACCATAGTTTGTGACACACAATACATTTGTGAATTAAACTCCACTTGTCCTTTCTCTTATACCTTGTAAAGGTAGAAACTCCCTTCCAGCATTGTGTTAATATAAAACCTATGTGAGGCCAATAACTATGCCTCATTTAACCAAATAAAGAAAAATAGCACTGCCCTAGTTCTTGTTCTGCCTTGTATTCAAAGATGCCTTATGTAATGTATAAACCATTGGTTTTGATATACATTGCAGAAATCTTGACCTGATTTCCCCTTTGTTATTAAAAATGTACAGCATACTGTTGCACAACACAGTAAGTGTTCAAAATGACCTCCCCCTCCCATTTCTACGTTTTAAAGATTTGGAGCATAATACCCTTTCCTTTATGTTTCCTTTACGGTTTTTCAAACTTCCTTTCATCTCTCCTGTGGTCCTTTCTCTTTGCAAAGAAAAGTCATTTGACCCTCTTGACACTGGCAAACTCCATTGTAGCTCAAGAAATGGAGTATGGGTCAGTTGCTGAATTGTACACATGCCATAAAGATGTCTTCTTTAATAGATAGCTCCATGTTTAAATTAACTTCCAAGATCACCACAAACCGGCAGAATGTTTTCTCACAGGCTGACTATTCAGGAAGCAGTTTTAACTTTAGCTTCAAAATAATGAACTCTTCTAAGTGCCAATCATTGGCTTTTTGGCAACTCATTAAGGTTTCTATTTAGTAGCTTGCCTGTTGCACTTAAGATTTTACAACTTACTGTTGTTAATTTGTATCAAAACATTTTAATCCTGCAGGTATTTATAAAATGGCATTTTCAATTTCATGCTACAGTAGTTAGCTTTATATTCATTCTTTCAGTCACTCATTCATTCAATATTTGTTGGGTATGATGTGAAGTTTCATACAGACTGAATTTTTACAAATTGAACCACATTCCAGTACAAATCATGAATGGCTATTCACACAAAACCTAGAGTGGGTCCTTCTGTAAAGTAAATAATAATTTGATAAAGAGATACCTCTACTTTAATGTATGAATTCTACTAAACATTTAAAGAAGAGTTAATACCTATCCTCCTCAAATATTTCAAAAAAATTGAAGAAGGGTAACTTCCCTTGTTTTTGTTCTACAAGGCAGCATTACTGTGATACCAAAATCAAACAAAGACAGTACCAAAAAAAAAAAAAGAAAATTATGGGCCAATATCCCTGATGAACATAGATGTAAAAATCCTCAACAAAATACTAGCAAACCAAATTGAACAATACATTAAAAGGATCATATAGCATGATCAAGTGGGATTTATTCCAGAGATTCAAGGATGATTCAATATCTGCAAATCAAACAACATGATCCCATATTAACAAGACAAAAGAAAAATATCATATGATGATCTCAACAGATGCAGAAAAGGCATTTGACAAAATTTAACATCTGTTTATAAAAAAAAAAACTCTCAACAAAGTGGATATAGAAGGAAGAAAGAAAGGAAGAAAAGAAAGGAGAAAGGAAGGAAGAAAAAGGAAGGAAGGAAGGAAGGAAGGAAGGAAGGAAGGAAGGAAGAAAACACTAATTTGAAAAGAAATGTGAAAAAAGAAAAAAAGAAAAGATTTGTGCACCTCTATGTTCATAGCAGCATTATTTACAATAGCCAAGATAATGAAACAACCTAAGACTCCATTCATAGATGAATGGATAAAGAAGATGTGGTGTGTGTGTGTGTATATATATATAAATATTACTTAGTCATAAATAGAACGAAATCTTGCCATTTGCAACAATATGGATGGACCTAGAAAGTATTATGTTATGAGAAATAAGCCAGAGAAAGACAAATACTATATGATTTCATTTATATGTGGAATCTAAAAAACAGTATGAATGAACAAACAAAACATTTTGTGTCAAGCTCACATAGCTAGTAAGTGGAGAAGCTAGGACTAGACCCTGGAGGAGTCTGATTCCCCAAACCAATGCTCTTTCCCCCAATCATCATGCCTCTCCCTGGTCTCTAAAGCCCAGCAGGAGTGTGAGAAGTTGGGATTTCCTGATGTCTAGTCCAGTGTCTATTCACTAGACTACTTCACTTCCCCAAAGAGTGATAACCATTGTTTATGACTCTAACATAATGACCCTCATTCCATAAGTCACACACAATCGTCATGTTGCTTCAGAGTCATGCTTCATACTTTAATAAATCTGAATGGGGCATTTTTATTACTTTATACATTGAAGAGGTTAGCAAAAGGAGACATTTCTTGAATAAAGCTCCCAGCTCCCTTTGCATTTTTTGAAGCCTGTATTCTTTCAGTTTGAACTACATAATGCAGTTCCTTCCAGCAAATACACTTCAACTGCTGAAGAATCTACCAAATGTAATTTTGTTCTTTGAGTGTTCAGGGTAATACTTTGCATCCTATACATTTTACTATCAGTTGATGAATTCTAGCTTGTTTCAAGACCTCATGTGTTCTCTGAATGTATGTTCATTTCGGGATCTTATTATTTACTCAATCCTTGGATCAGCCACTGCACAGCACTCTGGCCAGACGCTATACATCATGCCACATCCCTACTGGGAATGAAAACATTCAACAATGTTCAGTTTGTTTTGAGGTTCTTTTCCATTACAGCCCTGTAGAAGACTCTAATAAATGTGTTTCTACTATGAAATCAGTTCTTCTCTGTAAAGGAAAGGGGACTATTTTTCCTTAGGTGAGTTTTCCTAGAATATACTACTAACCTACAGGCAATCAACTCATTCTGAGTTGTGACCAAAATTTATTTTTCTGGCAATAAAAGGGTGAACCTAAGGAAATATTATCACATAAAAAATGCCTCTTTAAATACACAATTTCTCCTTTTTTTAACAGAAATAAATGGTGAATGTTTTAGAAATGCAAACTTTATAGAAAGACATGTTGAAATTGCTTTAAAAGAAATCAACCAAACTATGAGATACCTAGTTTACAACTACACTAATGCAAGTACACATAGAAAATATTGTATATATGCTTTTTGTAATATGGATTTTCAATCCTCTTTCCATGCAAGTCATGGGACTGGTGTTCAAAATATTTAGCAACCAGTATGGCACAGACATCAGCCAATCAAACTGGAGGCCAACACTGGCTCTAAGGTAGAAGCCCAAACTCCTCTGCTAAACCACAAATTAACTATTTAGTTGCTGGGCAGTACAGAAATCTTGGGGTTCCGTGAGAGGGATCAGGTCATCTGGGGTTGGGGAGGCACTTGAGGGAAGGAATTATTTTCCAATCACTAAGAGGTATTCAGTGTTTTAATAACCAGTACAGCTGGTTATTAAATAGTTACAGTAGTATACTTGAATTTATATTTTAATATTATTACTGAATTAATAAAAATAACCAGTATGGTGGGTGCCATCTGGAAATCAACTCTGCCAGTCAATAAGCTGTACTCAACACGTTCATCAGTGCCTGCCAGGCCCCAGGCCCTTTGTCCAACCCCCCTACCCTGTGCCCCTGCTGCCCAGGCAGCCATGTTATACACCATATTACTCAGCCCTTCACTGACCACAGCCAACATGACTCAGGATGGACTCATAATCCAAAGGCTGAAAATCCACAGGCCAGCCAGCAATGCTTTTTGGCCTGACACAAAAAGATAACCTGGCCAGCCAATCAGATTTCTAGTCTTAGAAATTTGAGTTTGGAGACAGAAAAAGACTGATGCCAGAGCAGCTAGTCCTTTCCTGGCAGGAAATGAGAGTGGGAAAAGTGATCACTAAATCCACAGAGGATGGGAGGAGCTAGGGTTGGTCACAAGTGGTGGTGATTATTCACGGCAGTGAGTATGGATTATCACAATCAGCACACAAGGAAGGATGGCAATCCATGTGCTGGGAGGGACAGAACACAGGGAGACCTCTGCTTCGGGTTTAAAAATATAGGGGTTCCCAGGAACACAAGTGACAGATGACCAAAAGAAATTCTCCTAGATTGAAACTACCAACAAAACCCGACTTCTGCTTGACCACCAGAGGCCTGATTCAAGCACCTTAGAATGGTGGTTTTTAAAGTGTGATTCCCCGACCAGCAGCATTGACATCACCTGAGAACTTGTTAGAAGGCACATGCCCACAGAAGCAGGAACTCTGAGGGTGGAGGTCAGCAGTCTGTGGTTTAATGTGCCCTCCAGGTGATTCCAATCCAAGCTCCAGTTTGAGAACCTTCCCAGGGGCAGTGTCTCCAATTGGTCGGATTTACTGGACAAGAAACTCCTCTGGAATACATATGTGCCTACCAGTTCCAATATAAAATTCACCATCCCCAAGCAGCTGCACGATGCAGTACATACTCTGAACCAGCAATCATAGGCCCCAGAATGGCAGATTTAAAGATGCCACCTAAAAGTTATAGACACTGAGTCTGATAAGCAGCTTTTAATGTGGTCTTTTCATGTTACTTTTAGATGAAACCCAGTTATCTTCCTCCTGGAAGTCGGGGGAGCAGGTGTTTGTGGCTGAGATATAACAGGGAAACTGTTTTAGGCAGAGACAATTTTGGTGCTGCCTATAGGAGAAAGGTTGGTGTATCAATGCGCAAGAAACAAACCATAGGGACATGTCAATTACTGCCTGCTAGCCTACTGCCTGCCTGTACCCTCTGCTGCTCATGCTGCCAAGTTTTATATCACATGACCTTGCCCTCTAGCTGCAGGGTGTCCCCCTGACCCAGGTATAGTCAAGTCAATCAAAACACTTACCTACAATGTGACCTGACGTTGAAGATGATCTGTAGTCCTGTGATTCTCTCACTCGAAAATCTGAAGACTGAAGCAGTTAGAAATGACAACTCAAGCTTACCAAGAATGCCCGGAGGAAGAGAAGGACCTATGAAGGATCACAGCAAGGCAAAGTAACCACAAAAGCAGAATGCATTGCACAGCACGAGGTACCAAGAAACACAATCAAGGAGGCCATCCATTAAAGGTATAATCACGTATAGAGAGAAGCAGAGATACTGAGAGAGAATGACAATGTCAGAGACAGTGAGAGAGACATCATAGAGTCCTGGGAGAGACGGAAAGCTTAAGTGCCTGGATTCCTGCTGGCTGGCGGCCCTACAATAGCCTCCTTTTCAGGTTTGGACAGTCGGAGTAAGTTGCTAGAATGCCTGAGGAGGGGGCTATTTAAATTAGTTTGAGTGTAAGAGCAGGTGAGGGCGATTAACAGGAGTCCAGGAGAAAGACAAAGACAATGAAAGAAACAGAGAAATACTCACAGAGCAACAGAGACCGAGAAAGTTCCTAGGGATGCAAAGTTTGACGGGCATTTTGTCAGAGAAGGGATCACGGCCACAGCTCTTTCTCCCAGGAGTTTAATCTTAAGTCCAGTTAAATGAAGAATGAATGAATGAAGGCACAAATTTTAAGTGAACATGTAAAGTTAATGACGTTTGTCAGGATGGACAGAGGGGACTCTGGCCAAAGCCCAGTGGCACAAAGAACAACAAAGCTTCTGGGATCAAAACACTATCAGAATAGAAAGAGGTGACCCCAGTGGGCCAGACCTCGCCCCAAGCCAGTCCACTCAAAGAGGAAGACAAGGAGTGGATCTGTGGGGCGGCAAACCCAGTAACCAAGCTCACCCAGCTCTTCTGGTGTCCTGAACAAAAGTTAATGTTTCTAAAGAGCTCAACTTTTTGAATTTCAGCCCAGTTTTTGATAGCGCACCTTTAGTCAGTGGTGGCCTGGGTGAGGATCTCACCGCAGGGCCAGGGAAGTGATGGGAGTGGGAGTGTTCCACCCCAGACACCCCAGATTCAGTCATAACAGATGACAGCGTGCAACCCAGCACCAGCAATGTCGACAGTGGATCACAAGGGATCACAACCTTGCCAACTTCAGTGGCAGCAAAAATGGCATGGAAAGCCAGTTCCGAAGCAAACAATTTAGGTTAGCAAAGGTGGACGTTTCCAGCCTCAAAAGGGCTTATCTGAATTCTGGCCCAGTGCCGAGAGGAGCAGCATGAGCAGCCTGGGGCCTTGATAAACATGTGGGACCTTGGGGCATTCCCAGACAACACTGGACATTTGCTCTTACGGCCTATATTCTGACCGTGCCATTTTGACCCCAGGACATTTTTGTTCTGAATTTGGCTCTTTCCTCAACCTAGCGTATGGACTGTTCAGGTTAGAAGAATTCAATTGTACTAGGAGTTTAATACCTCTATTTCAACTTATAAAAAATTTCTTTGAATGTATAAATACAGATTTGACGCCTTGAAAGCAGCTGAGCGCGGGACAGGAACATCGTGTTACAGAGTAGGTACATGTTGTGTTAGGGTCTCTCCTCAGAGCACTCCTGCTGTACCAGTTTAGAGCAATGATAACCCGGAGGGTGATGCCGGAGAAAGGGAAAAAAAAGGCAGCCTCGGAAATCTGAAAGCCGGCCTGATGCTCACAGCCAGGCATGTTCTTCTTCTATTGGACATTAATCGGTTCACATAATACCAGCTTCAAACAAGGTTATCCTGAGAATGTGAGACAAACAAAGCCACTTCATAATTTTGTCATAAGCACAAAATCAAGGTCATTATGTCCCAAACAAACCACCAAACACCATCCGCTCTCGGCTAAAATGAGGAACTGCTATTTCTTTATCAGTTAGAGCTTGATCCTCTGTCTAGCTGGCGCTGTCTATAAAAAAAGATTCTATTGAGATACCCAGTCATAGAATCGTCCCTGATTTCTGACAGCTTCAATCTAGAATGAACCCTCGCTTCCTTAGACGCTCCCTCCATCACCTAACCAAAGCCCAAATCCTATAATAGGCTCCTTTTACTCTCCTCTCACTGACAGGCCCCGTGGCTCCCCATGGTGTGTATTCACTCTCCCTGCAGCAAGTAATAAATGCAACTTGTTCAACTACTGGTGTGTTCCTGCTGGGCTTTAGATGAAGGGCACTGCCATGCCCCTAAAATGCATTCCTTTTTCTTTTCACTGAAGTATATAATCAGCTTACATAAAATGCATTCTTTTACTTGATTTATCTTTATTGTTATATTTATTGAAGTGCATGTGCTTTGCATTAAAGGTAGGAAAACAAACTTTCAATATCATTTTTATGATTTGGGGAGAGTAACAGAGTTTTGTATGGGTTGTGGGTGGGCATGTACGCTGGGGAGGGGAGCTACAAAGA
>NC_045732.1:92288485-92465416 GCF_009834535.1 Camelus ferus | reverse complement strand
ATTTAGGAAGCAAGCAATTCCCAAAGCTACTCAACCAACAGAACTCCTTTCTCAAAGGACGTCTTGTGAGATCAGAGTTCTGAGGAGCATGTATCAGGAAACACTGCTGCATTTGTTAATTAACAGCAAACAATAGCTGAAAAGATTCCACATTAACCTTGCCACTACCTATATTTCACTGCCAGCAAGTCAATGTATACAAACTATAAACAGTTTTTATGAACACATAGTGAGCATTAAACATAAGATTCATTAGTATGGATGCTCATGTATATTAACCCTGTATACCTCGCTGTATTTTAAAGGTAAATAACAGTTTAATATCAAAGGCTAGAGAACATCTTAAAATATGGTTTCTTTTCTGTGTAAGCAAAAATATCTGATAAAATATAAAATACCTAAACGTTCAAATAAAAATGTAGGCTTATTGGTAGTACCCAACCAAAAAAACAGTCAAAGTACAGGAATAGAAAACTTATAAAAAATTAAAATATCCAACTACTAAAAATTTTTTTCACTCAAACTAACGATCAAAGAAATGCAAAGTAAACGAAAGATAACTTCATCAGATGAGCAATGACACGTGCACGCATTTGGGGGGGTGCATGTGTGGGTGTGTATCCAGTGCCGGTAGTGAGATGGTAAAATGGGAACTCTCATTCACTGATGATGTGAGCCAATGTTACTACCTGCTAAAAAATTGTGTCCTCCCCAAATCTGTAGGTTGAAGCCTTAACACCCCCACAATGTGACTGTGTTTTAAGAGAGGGCCTTTAAGGAGGTGAGGAAGGCTAAATGAAGTCATAAGGGTGGGTGCCCAATCCAACAGGCCTGGAATTCTTATAAGAAGAGTAGGAGACATCCAGACATGTCTCACTCTACACTTGACAGAAAGGGTCATGTGAGGACACAGCAAGAAGACACCATCTACAAGCCAGGGAGGAAGGGCCTCATCAGAAACCAACCCTGAGGGTGACCTGATCCTGGACTTCCAGTCTCCAAAACTGTGAGAAATTTCTGTTTAAACCACCCCATCTGCAGTATTTTGTTACAGCAGCCCAAGCGGACTAATACACTATCTTTCTAGAGAGTAGTTTGGGAATATCAATGAAGCATCTTAAACATCCCATAACCTTTGATCTTACAATTCCACTCCTAGATGCTTCATGTAGGGAAATAAGAGATTTACAAAACAGTAGAGCAGTGTTGTTTTTAGCAAAGAAATACTGGGAACTAAATTTTTGGTAATTTGGAAATGGAATACACAGACACATCTTACTATACACATACATACACAGAAAGAGCTGAGAGGGGACTCATTATATAGAGAGTTACTAGTGGTCAACAGCAGCTATTTCTGAAAGTAGGACCAATGATAATTTTTATTTTCTTCATTATACCAGCATGTATTTTCCAGATTTTCTGCAATGAACATTTAGGTATTGGGCCATTTGTAACATTTTTAAGAAATGGCAAATGTTTTTTAAATTGTTTTATCTTTCTAAATAAAAGCCAGAAAATGGCATACAGAAAGGTTACCAACTATCCAAGCACTTTCTACTATGTAAAATTCAAGCCCAAAAAAGGAGGCAGAAAACCAAAGACAGTCTAGCCAGAAAAAAATTCTTCAATAACAAATTATTGTTTAACTATTAAAAATAACATAACAAAACACTGGTACATTCACGTTTCTTATGCATCCTCAATTACACAAGGTTAAATAATTTAGGAAAAATAACACTGGAATTTTCCTTACTTACCAAAACAATAGTAGTATCTTTAACATGCAGACCAAACACACTTCAGAGCTTCATTCAAGAACACACATACAAATTAAACAGCATGTTATTCAATTTATCTATTATAGAAAGGGCTAAGTTGGCCCTGATGAGATTTGATTGTTGGTTTCTAGGGAGAATAGATAGAGTCTTTATGTGAAGCTGATTCTTAAGTCATTAAGCTATACCCTCTGGCTATTATTATTCTCAATAAGTAATAGTTGCCTGTGACTGTAGATATCTTTAGATACATATTCATGGTTCATATGGGTGGTTCAGAAAAAAACTAATACTTTTGAGATGATCTCATGCAGGGAAGTGGAATATCTGAAAATGATTATAAATAGACTGTATAATAAGTTCTTACCTTCATTCCTTTTAACCTGTCACTAACTACTCCAGACAGAAAAATAATCGAACTCTCTAGAGAAAGGCACCAAGGAATGGGTGAGCATAGATGTCACCTTCCTAACAGAGGCAATGCCACTTTCTCCAGAGACACCAATCCCAACTTTCATTCACACACTTAAAAGACTGCCTAACTAAACAGATGGTATCATAAACAGAACACTGGCAAAACCCAGAAATTACAAGGAGGAAGGCCAGATTACCAATAAAACAGTGATTCACTTTTTGAATAACTAAGTGACTATAAAACGACTATAAGAAATTTCATGATGTCAAAAGCATTTTTATCTCACGTGGTTTTCTCCTTTCACATACATATTCCCCTAGATTCTTGTACCTTTTTATCGTCCTATTTTCCTCGGGTTACAGGGAGTGGTTCATACAGTCTTAAACTGTTCTGTAGCCTAATTATCTCTTTCTCTCGTGATTTCCCCATGCTCGATTTAGAAAGGAAATTGGAGGGAGAAAAGTAGCACACAAGAGGAAGAGAGGTGATGCAAAAACAATGAAGATAACAGAAAGAGCAGGAAAATGACACATGGAAAACTGCTCCGCAGCATTAACAGCTGTGGCCAAAGGGGGAAAAAAGGACTTTGTGTTCACACATGTGTAGGAAATGCTAGATTTGAAAAAGGTTAAACAAACTTCTTCATGGCAGGACTTCTCAGAGCTTTCAGCACTCGAAGGTAAATTGGAAGTGTCAAGGGCAGGAGTCAGTATCAGCATTTCCCAAATCTATTCAAACACAAAACCTTGTTCTGCGTATTGTTTATTTACAAATCCTGGAACAATGTTTGGTAGAAACCAACTTGGGAAATGATGTGCAGGGTCAGAGTGACGGATAAGACTAAGTTTCAAAGTACAAAGAACCTAGAAGCGAAAAACGAAGAACTAAGCAAGTTTACTTAATTCAGTTGACAAAAGGATCTCACTGACAATTCTTAAGCAGGAGGAGTCACGTAATCAGAGATGTATTTTGTACTCTGAAATCTTCCCCTGATACAGATTCTCAATAGTGGGAGTTCATAAAATTACAGATGCTCAGGATTGGAAGGGACCTTTAAAAATCACTGAAGTTGATGCTGAATCCCTTCTACTAGGTCCTTGCTAATTAGTTGTCCAGCCTGTCTGAATTTTTCCAATGATGGGGTACTCACTACCTCCCAAGGCTGTCTACTCCACCTGTGGACAAGTTAAAAATGCTCCCTCATGCAAAAAGCTACAATGTGCTACCTTATAGTTTCCAAAAACCGTTTCTAGGTCTAACTTTTGTTTTTGTAGTCAGACTGAACAAGCTGATTTCCTCTTCTGTGTGACAACCTTCCAGATATTACAAGGCAGCTCTCATGCTCCCATCACAATCACCACAGTCACCACCAGACCTCCCAAACCTCCCTCTTTCGGGCTCCCCTTCACTCACCCTTCATTTAACACTTTTCTTGAAGAACTGTGTAACACTTATATCTACCTCTGGTTATATTATTTCTTTCCTTCCACCTTTTTTACACATTCTTTTAAACCAGAGGTCAGCACATCCTTTCAGTGAAGAGACAGTAAACAGTAAATACTGCTGGCGTGCCAGACCACACGGTCTCTCATAGCTACTCGGCATAGGCAATGAATGCATAAATGAATGCGCCTGGCTGGGCTCCAATAAACCCTACCTACAGATACAAAAATCTGAATGTTGTACAACTGTCACATGTCACAAAAATAGTCTTTTGACTTTCTTCCAACCATCTGAAAATGTAAAATTCATTCTTGGCTTGCAGGCCATACAAAAACAGGTGAAGGGCTGCAGTTTGCAAACCCCGTTTTAAACCACAGACTTTAGATCGACTTTAAACAAACTGTGCTGCCTTGGTTTTCCATATCTTTTTAATGGTTTATGATTCTATTCAATGCAAAGTCACCCAAGTTTCAACTTTTGAATACTAGGACATGTATCTCTACCTTTATTTAATAAATGATGGGCTGTCTGCAGTAAGTGGTGCTGCCCCGTGCCGTGTCGTGAATATCAATCACGCCGGGCACCAAGTCCAAACATCCTTTGCCCCAATACTCAGCTTCAAAGCATCAATTCAAAACGCACAAAAAGCATCAGCAGACCTGAAGTGACTTATTGAAAGAGATTAAAGAGACTCCACATTACATTTCCTATGTACTAGAATCCTAAACACTAAGCCTGCCTAAGTCTGAATGACATAAGGTCTGTGCCCATTATGGTTGAAAGTCAAAAGCAGGTAAATGAACAAGGGCAAAAAAATTAATAAATAAATCGCACTCCATATTTGTGCCTCTAAACTTGTAGGAAGTACTACAAAGTCAGAATTTTCTTCTATAGTTCTTAGTAAAATAAAATGGGTGTTTTTTCTCCTTTGCTCTTTTGTAAGCTCCCTATATTTTACCTCCAGAATTGATTCCTTCAACTATATATTCTGTGGTATATTTCCTAGGTTCTTTGTCACTTTGGAACCTGTATCATACTAACAAAAAGCGATGGCATTCTATACTAGAATTTCAGGGCCCAAGTACATTGGCAGTTAGATGGGAGTTAGTATTCTAATAAATATATCCTATATTTCTTAAACAAGTATCAAATGTTATAATGCTTTTACCTAACTGCTGCTGCTTAAACATCGTTATTTGTAAAATGTTACATCACCTCCTCACAAGATAACACATAAGCATAAATACATAAAATGAAGTCCTGTTAGTGAATTTATCATATTTCAGGTTGTTAGAAGTGTTCAGTCTTAAATCAAACACTACAGATGCTAATAAAACACATGATATGTACAACTGGCTACTCAAACTTAGTAAAAACAAAAGCTGCAGGGATTATAGCTAAGTAAAGTCTATCATTAGAAAAAGGTACATAAAAAGAGAAGAAAAGTAATGAAAAGAAAAAAGAACTCACATAGAAAACAAGCTTATGGTTACCAAAGGGGAACGAAACGAGTGGAAGGAATAAATTAGGAGTTTAGGATTGACATACACGCACTACTATATATAAAATAGATAAACAACAAGGACCTACAGTATAGCACGGGGAACTATAGTCAATATCTTATAATAACATACAATGGAAAAAATCTGAAAAAGAATGTGTGTGTGTGTGTGTGGATATGGATAACTGAATCACTTTACTGTATATCTGAAACTAACACAACACTGTAAATCAACTATACTTCAATTTAAAAAAAGAAAAGAAAAAAGAACTCAACCCTGTTGCTACATTTCTTCACATTCTATCCAAATCTGATCCAACTTCAGGGGTCTATGAGAAAGAAGCAAACTAAAGTACAAAAGTTCCATGATATTATGCTGATCCGTTTAGATCTAACCATTTGAACTTGAAGGTTAAGAGAGCAGTAGTAAAAAAAATGATTCTGGGGCAGATGATATATTAGCTAAGGGAAGAAAAAAAAAAAAGAGGAGGAACATAGAAAAGACAGAGACAGAAATTTGGGAATGATCAGCCTATATGGTAATTGAGGTTAGACATGACCCTACTTCCACAGAACAGTATTTCTAAAATGTCAGTCTGACCATGTCACTGCCCTGGTAAAATCTTTCAGTGACTCTCCGTTTCCCTTAGAATAATGACTGAAGTTCAATACAGGGGACAAGGCCCTTCGTAATTTGCCAGCTATTTCCCCATCGTCCAGTACTTCCCTACTCATGCTCGACCACACCAACTTGCTTGCAGTTTCTGCACATGTTGTGCTTGTCTCTACCTTTGCATATGCTGTTTCTACAGTCTCAGGGCCAACTCATTCCTAATCTTTCAATACTCAGTTCCAAGAAGGACCTCTTCCGTGAAGCCATTGCTCTGACATAACCCTTAAGGCAAAGTTAAGCATTACTTCTCTTTTTTTTTTTTGGTTATTTTATTTATTTTTATTTTTAAATTATTTTTAATTGAAGTATAGTTGATTTACAATGTTGTGTTAATTTCTGGTGTACAGCATAGGGATTCAGGTATACATATATGTATATTCATTTTCATATTCTTTTTCATTACAGGTCATTACAAGGTATTGAATATAGTTTCCTGTGCTGTACAGTAGGACCTTGTTGTTTATCTATTTTATAAGCACCACCTCTTCTATATATACCTCCATATAGGACCTTTTTCAAAATTAAGGCTGAAAAGGGACATTTTAGTTTCTCAATCACTTGAGGAAATAAACATAAATATATTTTAATATTTTAATAATTCTATAGTCAAGAAAACCCGTAATTTTACAGTTTATTATTTTATGAATAATGTATTAATTCATATTCTCACATTTCATTAAGAATGTACTGCTGTAAAATATCATTAGCTGTTATCGCATAATTAAGGACTAATACACAAAATAAAAAATCATGAATGGACTTCTTTATAAAATTTCCTAGGCTATGTTGCATAAGCAATAAAGTGTTATTGTGACTACAGAATAGGTTGGAAATTTTTGACTTTGACTTTCAGTTTTTTAAAATGTCTATAAAGAAAATCCTTCTCTGACTGGACAGATAATTTATAAACTATCCTGTGCTGAACTAAGAACTTAGTTAACATTTTCTATTACTGACAAAAAGGGAAGCAAGCTAATAAAGAGCTATAGCGATATTTTCTTAAAAAGTATTTTTTCCTCCTACCATTCTAATGAGGAATGTCATTTTCTCAATTTTAAATAAGGAGCACTATCATTAATAATAAAGTTGTAACCTGAAAACAAACAGCAATAATATGAAATTTTTATTACATTGTATACAATAGTGTGTGATTCTCTCTCTGAGATACTACCCACAAAATTCATTTAAACTACTACAAAAGGCAGGTTAATTATAATAACTAATTATGAATACTTTGATTCAACTGTCAGGGACAAGGCCACAGGCTATGCACACATAGCTTCTTGAGCTACAGGAGAAGGAAAAAAAGGCTCCGTAGAGGCTAAAAAGCAAGAATATTTCTTGACTAAAATTAAAAGTCAAAGCAACCCTGCAAAGGAAGCAGTAAATGATTATATCAAAAAAGTTTTTTATCTCAGAGAATTAAATTCTGCTTTTTCTCCTTTAAGTACTTAAAAGAACCTAAGCAGGTCCAAGGAATTACTTGGATATTTTCCAAATGTCCTTTCCAGTAAACTTCTCAGAGTCTTCTCAAATCTCCCAGTCATGTTAGTCTGTCACTAAATGAACAGAGAGAGGACCCTGACATTCACTCCCTAAAAGGAATGACAAGAGAATTAATGAGCTAATGTTGGTAAAAGGATTGGTAAGCATTATATGAAAGGTACTATATAAATACAAAGTATTATCTTTTCCTCTTGCAGTCATTTGGCAAAGGTCCTTTTAATTCTGATAGTTTCTGAATGTCCTAAGACTAAGACCCCATCACACTTTTTTCTTAGAAGGAAAATGGTAGGGTGATTCATGTGCTCTGAGCTTAAAAATCTAAGCTGATCATACCCTTCCTACTTGCTTATGTAGTTCAATAGAGACTGATTACTTACTTAAAGACCACACAAGTTCTCAGAGAAAGAAATCACAATCTTTTTAGCACAGAGAAACGAACTAGAACTCATTTTCTCTTTTGTATAGCCAGCATTTTTAAATGAAGAAGAGCCTCAAAGAAATCGTCAACCTTTAGCTGAAGGCTTTCAAAATGAGGCACATTCACAAGTGGAGGTTCATGCCTTTAAGCACTTTAAGACTGTTAGCTAAGTCAGAAGCAATGAATTCAGTACTTTTGAGTTCTCCAAATAAAATGTAACTACCAAGGTTTCTATTTTTTTTCTAAGTATTTCACACTACTTATTGGTGTCTCTGGGAAAGAGTCATCTTTAAACAAGATTATGTTTTTAAAGATAGCTTCTTTAGTAAGCTAAGTTTAAAGTTTAATCATAAATAAAATTTTAATTTGAACACAATGACACACTCACATAATGAATCAAATTACATCTTCTGTATTTCTAAGATAAGGTTTCTCAATGAAACAAATTATTTCAGTTTTGGAAATCACAATGCTTCTTTCAATGGGGAAGTTTCACTTCCTAGGTTGTGAATATGATTCACTACACAGGACCAATTATTTAAAATGAGTGGGGCAAAGAGATCATCGAGGAATAATAATAATAATCCAGTTCTTTAATTCCCTAATGATTTATATTATCATGAAATATTTCAAAAAGATGGTCTAAATATATGCATGCATATTTTAAAATATATTACATATAATGTAAATCCAGAAATATAAGCAAAAATTATCCATTAACTAGGAGGGAAATAAAAACAATATGGTTGAAAAGTTAACAAATAAAACTCTGGATTAAAGTATTTAATATGAAATAAACTATTAATATGTTTTTCAAGATTCTTTAGAAATCATAAATTCCACCTTCCAGAACATAATAAAGGACAGAAATGTCTTCATTTTTAAGAGACAAAAGTTTCATTTTGCAATCAAGTATGTAGTTAGTATCTGTTCTTTGGAAACATGTATTAGAGATTTAAACCTCTTGGTGAAGAAAGAGGTAAATGTTTTGTAGGAAGAAGATGGAGGAAAAAAGGATTCTTTACACAGGAGTTCAGAGACATCTAGTGGTTGTTAAAAATATACTGGGTTTTCTCCTGGAGAATGAAATAAGGTTATAGAGTTCTACAGTCATGTTCCTATTACAAATAACATAAGATTTTTTTGCACTTTCTGTTTCAGCCTACTGTTTCAGTTTAATGATTCCAGAAACTGAAAACAGCATTAAACTCTCAACCTTTTAAAAATTAGTAAAATATCACTGAAAGAATACTCAAAATTCAGCAAATGTTCTATCACATAAAAGGGCATGTATGATCTAAAAAGATTCATCAACAAATGCAGGTGGGCATTTGTCTTTTACAAGCTGTTGGTGCTGCTCTAAATTAGATCATTATACACATAAAACCCCAAATGGCTAAAAAGTTTAAATGAATGGCTTTTGAAAAGAGTTCCCTGCTAAACATGGTGATAGATGCACTGTACTAGAAGGCACCTTAAAAGGCCAACTAGCTCACTGCCAAAGTCTTCAGACCATCAAAATGGAATCTCATTTTCAAAGCTAATAGAAAAGCTATTTTACATTGTTCTTCAACGATCTATTTCAGTGGACCAAAGAACCCTGTCAAACAACTCTGCCCTACATCCAACTTCAGCCCTTTATGCTACAGATTAAGTCTTAGCTTTTTTACTCTTTCCTCAAGTCTTCCTCCTGTATCATATTAACAAATACACCTCTTCATATTCTTTTGTACAAATATAGCACTTTACATTTATCCCTATTAACTGTCATCTTGCAAGGGAGATTCAACTGACCCATCATTCCAATTTCTCCAGTTCCTTTTGGATTTTTGATCCAAAGTATTTGCTACCTCTCCCAGCATTATGGATTCCATAAACTTGATAGACACATTGTAAAACCATCAAAAACTCTAAAGTTGTATTAAAATTTTAAGAAATATCTGATCTCGCAAACGTTCACCAAAATTAGCATCCCAGTACAGCAACTCAGATTTTTTCTTTTTATTCAACTTGAACTGAAAATATAAAATGGGTCAAACAAAATATTAATAGCCATTCCTTCACATCTCGAACTTTTGGCCAAGAAAACTTTTATGATAGACAGAAACTACTTAAGAAAAATATCCATTGTTTGGATTGTTAGTTTCTGGCTACTTTTAATGTTTAGGCTGTATAAATCTATTTCTATCTTAATTACCTCAGCTGACAAAAGACTGACGATGCCAACATTAAAAACGTGTTGCATTTATTCCAGTATCATCAAGAACACTGCTAAGCAGCACTAGGATTTAACAGGAATACAATTCATGTTAGAAAGTAACAGGGTAAATTGCATGAAGCAAAAATAAAATCCCTTCTACTTAATTATTCTCTGTCTCATAACATTCTTATAAAAATTCAACTTTAGCAACAATTCCTTCTCATTAAAAATAAATCCTTAAGTTATTCACACAGTCTCAAGTACCACCTGCTTAATTACAAAGGGGAAAATGTGCCTTTCAAGTGGAGAGCTCTGGCGGTCCCCATTTCAACTAAGTGATCAAACTTAGCATCACCAGGAGTGTGACAACCTAACATAATGTGCCTCCTGATGTGATGCAGTAAGAAGTATACATCACTTATTTCGCATTCTTGCCAAAAATGCTTAACCTAAATCTAATAAAGTGCAAACAATGAGATAAATGTGGAACATTCTACAAAACAAGCCTGGGCACCTTAAAAAAGTCACTGTTGTGACAAACAAAAAGTTGTAGACTGAAAGAGACTAAAGAGACTGAACCAAATGCAATATGTGAAACTTAACTAGATCATCAATTTTTAAAAAACAGCTATGAGAGACACTTTGGGAACAAGTGGAAAATTTTATACATGGACTGTACACTAGATGACATTACTGAATCAATGTTTACAATTTCAGGTAGGATAATGGTATTGTGGTTATGTAGGAGAATGTCCTTAATTTTAGGAGATAAATGTTGAAGTGTTTAGAGGTGAAAACTCGTGATGTCTGCAATTTACTTTCAAATGATTCAGAAATACAGATCTGAATATTAATAAGTATAAAATACAGACTTATATTTCTGAATATAGATATGTTTCTGTATTTCTGGATATAATATATAGATTCTATATATAGATTATATGTATGTATGTTTAAATATATATATCCATATGTTGGTGGGAGGAGAAAGCCAATGTAGCAGAATGTTAACAATCAGAGAACCTAAATGAAGAATATATGAAACTTGATATTTTTCAAAATAAAAAGTTGGAGGAAATCAGTAAGAAAAGAATACATACCATGGCAGTTCTAGACTTGATAAACCAGTCAAATCTAAACTGAGGAGCATTCCGAACACACTGTCTTAATTCTTCATACACGTTTTCTCTATCAAAGCCCATTTTGTGTAACATACAAATCAAGAATCTATCTTCTTCCTCAGTATAGTTCTTTCCTTTGCTGGTTCCATACTGAATACGTAACTGATGAAATGGAGCCTTGTATCTTGCTATCTGTGGATTTAAACAAAACAGTGCTTTTAACTAAATGTGCAACAATAATAAATCAAAGCTAATTCTCATTTAATCATCAATTAAAACAATCTATTGGTAATTTGACAACTATGAAATATAGTACTTTGGCATCCAGGGCTTTCTTGATACTGATCCTTCGTTGAATTCTTGCTTCTCCACGTTCAATTTGAGCCATAATTTTCTCAATGTCCTGTAATTCATTGCAACGTTCCCAAAATACAGCTGAAAAACAGAATTATTACTTTATAATTCTATCATCTTAAGCAAATGAATCCAAGGAACTGAAGAATAAAGAATTAACAGGAAAGGAAGGACACAGTGAGCTTACACTGTATTTAAGTGTAAATTTAAAATTAAGATTCAGACTCATCTGTATGACATATGTTCAATTATGAAATAACCCTAAGGGGTAATAAATGAGGAGTATTAAATACCTCTTTTCATTTAAAAGTAAGATCTCAACAAGATTTTAGGTTAGTGATTTTCCTTTCATAAAATATTATGGAGTTTTTAATTATCCATCCCAAATGACTTGAATTTCAAAAGATATTACAGATACTGATTTAAGCTATGCATATATGTTTGGTGCCTTCTATATAATGTTTGAATAAAAGTATAAAGTGAAACAGAAGAGAGAGTGGTCATATGAACTTAGAGAATATAGCTTCCTAGTAGCAGAAAGAGAAATGAAATCATTATCAACAGGACAATCAAACTTCCTATAAAGCAGCAATTTCTACTGAAACTGTTATTTCACTTTTGGAACCACTCATTATTCTTACAATATTTCCAGTGACATATAGCTTGTTGTTTAAACTTACTTGGAATAGCCTTTTCTCTTAAAAAAAAAAAAAAGCCAAATCACCCAAATTTTATAAATGAGCTAAATAATCTGGCTGCATTAATATGTCACATCTTATGACTTGAGGGCCTTCTAATGATATATTCTACATTCTCAATTTTTTTTTTCATTTTTGGAGTCTACCAAGAAAGGAATGTTAGTACTCTGACTTTTGTAAGTTCCTGTGTTCATTTATTCATTTTCTCACTTATTCATTCAACACATATTTAAATGCTTCCTATGTATAAGATACTCATGAACAGCCAATGGTACATATTTCTTCTTTTACTGCAACTAACTACATAAATTCATTCAAATCTCCCCATCCTCTGTCACGGCCCCAGTTAAGCTGCCCCAAGCAGGAACATTTGACATGATACCCTTTTTAATCATTTTTTTTTTCTTGCAACTTCATACACACTGATGCTATCTTCCTTTTTCTACCTCTTGAAGAAAATTCTACTTCAGAAAATCTCTCTGCGCATATGCTTTTACACTCTTTTCATTCAACTCCTGCTGCTAAAATTCTCTATTTTTTCCCTCCTTAAGCCCCCAAATACCCTAAACTTACGTGATAAAGTCTAAGAGCAGTAGTAATGTTCCGCTGGTATCAAAAAAAAAAAAAAAGGACATTCATGGACTTGATCTTATGCTACACGAAATAAAAACTCAACATGATTAATCTCTAAAGTCCCTGGCAATCACCAGAAGACCTTGTCAGATTTTCAAAATAAAAAATATATGTATCTATTCTCTAATTAAACATGGATTTCTTCAAGCATTAGTGCTAAACATAGATTAAAAGTTGTACCTAGTCTGCGTTAATCTTTGGCATATTAGTACTGTAACGTTTCCTCCCTACTATTCTTCACTGCAAAAATAAGGAATTTCAGTTGTTAGGCGAAAAAGGCTTTGAGGGCTACATACCTTGTAACATTGCTTCTATGGGAAAAACTGCCCTAGATTCTATACAGCTGATACTCAGACTAAATTTGAGAGCTCAACCTAATTGGACTTGAGAAACTTCCTATGTTCTACATAAAGAAAACTTACTAGGAACATTTACTTATTTTTAATAAGATTTCTTTTCAGAAATCTGAAGTTGGATGCTCTGTGACATGGAAATTAGTATTAACTCCATGCACTTCAGCAGGTAATCTACTTCTGGTCAACACCAAAACCACAGCTGAGTAAGAGAGCAAGCTGATTCCAGGAGCAATCAACATATTTATTCAAGCAGTCTTTTTAGATCTATTCTAGTCTGCTTGGAGTTAATGGAATCCACATGACCTGCCTGGACCAAACTGGAATCCTGAGAGTATTTGAGGATCTAAAAGGGCCTGATTAGAATTCTCTATTTCAAGGACAACCTAGAAAGACACTAATTCAGTCCACTGAACTGAAGTCTCAGACTTGACTTGCCCAGAAGATGACCAAATTCCAGAGGTGGGAACGCGGGCATTTTACCAACGCTCATCCAATAGCTACCCTTGTTTTATGAGTGCTATACTTGGCTCTATTAGCCAACTAGTAAGGATGATAGCAATCTGTTTTGATGAATCTTAACTTTCCTAGAAATACAATTATATTTTATACTTTCACCTAAATTTTATTCATAAAAGTCTAAAAGTCTCTGAACAAAGGTACAATTAAATTGACACTAAAGAAAATACATAAGGTTACAATTAAACGCCATTTCTGAAGTATACAAACCTGAATACTCCATGACCTCCTCAGGGGATTTGCCTTCCACCTCTCGAGCTATGTTATCAATGTCATCTCTTCCATACTTCTCATTAGCTTTAATAAACTGGTTAAAATCTCGCTTAGTCCAGTTTGTGAATCCCTGTGAACAAAAAATTAAGCACCATCAACAAAGGTTAAATTAACAAATCAAACTATTGTTCTATTCAGTTCTATACAATGATACATTTAAAATAGTTTCAAAGGCTTAATATTTGCCTCCTTATAAAATCCCAGTTTTTTTATGATGGAATCAAAAGTTGAGTTGAGTTATTGTAAAAATAACTGCTTTTCTATCATGAAGACAAGGTACTTCTCTCCAGGTACTAAAAACTGACTTAGAGCTCCAATATACTGTGTAGTTTAAAATTCCATATTTTACAGATGCCTAGTACATTAAAATACAAATGCATTAAAATAAAAATGCCAATATAAATGCTGAAGTCCTGATACTCCAGTACTTTGTTTTTTTTTTTTTTTCACAGACCTGTCCCCATGTAAATTAAGAAAAAAATGTGGATACATTAAATCAAAAAAAATACATGAAGGGGAAAAAAAAGAGACTGCAGAAAAATTTTTGTAGCTCTTTATATCATTCTAAGAAACTGTGAATAAATAATTTCTGTTCAAATTATATTCATAAATAGAATGCCTATCAACAGAATTTTATTGGGCCCAATTTCTTTCCTAAAAGATAGAACAGTTCGACCAATCAGTGTTTTAAGTTTCTTTGGTATTTATTAGCATGCCTCTGAAGTCACAAAATCAAAAATTTGTTTTCCACTCCTTACTTCCCAAGCCACGTAAATGTGATACTCTCGACAGTGCAAAACTCTATCCCTAGCCTTTAGCTGATAAGGATTTCTGATGACCCCACATTTTGTTCCTTTGTACTCCCATGACTTTTTTAAAGATTAATAATTTAGGGCAGTAGAAAAAGATGATTAAAGATGACTTCAACTACTGGGAGGGGCAAAAAAACCTGATTTTGTTTATAATTACAAACTAAAGCAATTTCTCAGTTGAGACTATATTTTCACAGGAGGTTGTGCATTCATAATATACTGCAAGCCAAGTAACATTCAAAGACCATAACTTTATTTTTGTGTTCAGGAAATAAATTTTGAAAATAAAACATGAATATTTAAATGTTTTATTTTATTCTGTGGTAAGTCCTAATATTCAACCAGCTGCAATTATATTTTCAAACTAAACTTTGTCTTCCAGGCATTTGGCTCAAAAACTTATGAGTATAATTTATAAAAATTCATTTAATCAAATCACATTATAACAAAAAAAACCTATATAATAAATAAGATATAAATATAAAAACTATATTTCAATAATTAATGTGGAAAATTTCCTAGCACTGTGCTTTGCATATTGTTCAAAAGAATGTACTGAATGAATAAATCTTGCTGGCAACTTTATACACTAAGGGGGTATCATACTTTGGAAGTAAGCCACTCAAAAAACTCATTAAAGCAACAATGACCAAAAAGCATTAGTATGTTGTTCAAATGGAAATATTCCCTATTTAGTAACTATTTGCTTTTAACTATACAATGAGCATCTTAAAAAGTTTCAGAAATTTCTCATCATCATATCACAATTCTTTTCAAGAAAGGATATAAGGCATTTTGAGAATTATGAAATCATTCCATAAAGTTTAGTAGAGTATAATTTCAGAAGAGAGTTCATAATCAATAAAATAAATTTAAATTTGCAAGAATATGCTAGTAATTCTTGTCTTTCAGGATTCATATGTGGATGAACTGACCTTATTATGATTGATAAAATGTATGTCTTATTTCTAACAATTGACACTTATATTGTATATTCATGTATTTTCCATTATTTTGAAAAAAGTGTACTCTATAAAAGGGAGAAAAAATAGGGATATTTGGTCTAAATGAACGTTTACAAAATAGCCCTGATTTTGCTGGTGCATCCAATCAGGGTACCAGGCCCATACAACCAAAAGTAATGTGATCTATATTTTCTTTTCTTCTGTTGGTTGACTAAAAGTCCTTCAACCCTTAAAATATTTTACTTGTGTGAGAAGTTTTTCCTTTTCTTCAGTCTCTTCCGGTGTAAGAGGTTCAGCTCCATCAATCTTTTTCTGCTCCTCTCTTTGAGCCACAGCTGGATTTGGGATATCAGGATTCCGTGGGACCTAAAAACCAACAGATGTGTTATGAGTAATCTGTTGAAAAAAATTAATGAAGGGTGTATATACTCATATCAATATTTAGAGTTATTTCAACAGTAAACAAAATAAAGTCATACCAGAATGACACATGATCTTTTCCACATTTCTACCACCATGATATTACCAAAGTAAAACTGCTCTTAAATGTGCCACATGGTATTTTAGAGTTCAAAGCCCATTGCTAAGTGCCACATTATATTCTAGATTTAATTATACTGTGGAACAAAATATCCTAATAATATTGTAATATATGGTAATAATAATCATATGATTATCCCCAACATCAACATTATACAGTAAAATCTCAAGCCCCAGAAACAAACAGTTTGGTAGTGTGAAAAGAGCCCATATTCACCTGGCAATATAGACCAGGGCAGATAAGTGGCAATGCACCTGAAGATTGCATCCAATGCTCTGATCGGTTCAACGTGCAAAAAGAAAGGAGTGCTTTTATTGCCTGCCGGGGTATGGAAAGAGAGAGCATCTTCACATCAAATGCAAAGACCGAAAGAAGTGACAGAATAAGGAAGCAAAAAAAAAAAAAAAAATAAGAGACTATACATAAGAGGGAAGGGGTAAGCAGAGCACACAAACAGCTGTGATGGGACCCGCAGTCAAGGAAAAAAGACTAAGTAGCAGTGACCAACAGAAAGGATAATGTATACTATACAGCTGTGTATAGTATACAGAGCCGCAATACACTGACAACTGAGAAGAGAGCTCAAGTTCAAAAGACTGAGGACAGAAGCTCAGCTCTCCAAGGAAGCAAGCAGTCAGCCAGTCACCTGTTATCTCAAAACCGTAGCCCCAGGGACCTCAGTGTGTCACCGTGAACATAGACAACCCATACAGTTGAGCAGTATGGAGCAGCAGTCACTGTATGGAGTGACAGACTAAGTCACTTGGCGCAAAGCCTCACACCATTTCTATGTGCATCTGCAGTGACAGTGCAGCACGCTGATTTAAGAGGGCAGGTATATAACATGGATAGTACAGTTTATAGCATTCTGTTACATGTGAAAAGAAAAGGGTTGACAGCAAGCCTTCCACTATTTGGAATGCCCACCTATCATAAATGACTCATCCTCTGGGGGTATCAGACAGTCTGGGTTTTACTATAATGTAATTGTAATACATATTAGGGTACATTTCTCTCATTGTTATACCTACTTTATAGAGTTTGAAACTACAGCACTGTAACTTAAAAGTAAATATTTTTAAAACTATTGGATCCAATAGTTGTTTAAAAATAAAACCTATTAACTGGGCATAAAAAGGAAATACTGAAAAAATACATTCATTTGTATGTAATCATCAGTATCAGACAATCAAATTAGTAAGTATTGACTAAATGTCTATTTTATCCATAGCACTATGACAGGCAATCACTAGAATACAAAAGAAGTAGTGGACATGGTCCTTGCCCACAAAGAGCTCACAACCTAGTTGTGGAGTTCTGAGCTGCACTCTAAGAACTCTAAGGATTTGGGAAGATGGAGAAGAGAGAAAGAATATTCTAGACTGGAGCAGTATAAGCAAAAACAGTGAAGGCAAAACCAGGAAGGAGCATACAGGGTTTATGTTGAGAAGGGTAAGAAACCAGGCCAGGTAGAGACAATTAGAGGGCCTTCTGAAATTACACAGGAAGCAACAGCAAGCCATTGGAGATTTTTCAACAAGGGAGCAAAATGTCAAAATGTAGTGTTTTCAACTATAAGTCTTGTGCTAGATGGACTGAAGTGGGCTAGCAACTAGAGCCAAGAGTACCAGCTAAACTGTCATATTCTAGAAATGAGATATGATCACTTGGCCTAGGATGGTGGCAAATGGAAATGGAAAAGAAGGTGTAAATTAAAAAGGAAATGTAGTCCAGTGACACTCATGATTTAGAATAACTTTTTTCAATGGCTAAATTCCACTTTTAAATTACAAGCACACCAGCAATTCCATTCCTAACATATCTGTACAAAGACATTTAGGAGAATGCTTGCAGCAGCTTTACTCATAAGAGCCAAAACCCAGAAGACAGCCCAGATGTCCATCAACAAGAGACCAGATAAGCAAACTGTGGTATATCCTTACAATGGAATAGTACTCAGCAATAAAAAAGGAATGAACCACTGATAATGGGACAACATGGATGAATCGCAAAAACATTATGCTAAGTGAGAGAAGACTTACACATAATGTATGATTCCATTTATGTGAAATTCTAGAGAAAAAAAACTAATCTAAAGAGGAAAACAACACCAGAACAGGGTTGTCTCTGGGGAATGGGTATGGGGATTGATTGGGAAGATGCGCTTTCTGGGGTAACAGTAATGTTCTATGTCTTTATAGTGGCTTCCATTATGTAGGCATATGCATTTGTCAAAACTCATCAAATTGGTACACTTAAGATTTATATATTTCAATATATGTAAATTTTATCTTATAAAAAGAATCAAATATTGAACTATGGCTAATGATATGCATGGTGAAGTGTTTCCAGGTGAAATATACATATGTTTACAACTTTGAAATGCATAAAAAATAAGAGGGATATCCATTTGATAGAAGACTGGAGCAATGGACAAATAGGTAATAAAGTAAATAAATACAGTAAGATGCAAACTGGAGAACATATGTGGTATGTATATGGGTGTTTACTGTACAATTATTTCAACATTTTTCTCTGTTTGACATTTTTTCATAATAAAATGTTGAAAAAAAATCACAGATATAGCTTTAAAAGTTTAATATACCCCTTAAATTGCTGGCCTCAAGTTTTAATTGTAATTGAGGGAAACCTCTTCAATCTTAAGATATTTCTCTACCAAATAGCTTCAAACTTTCCACATCCAACAAAGCATAGTTTAACCAAATAAAATAATTTCATAAACATCTAATTTCATGCCAGAAAATGCATAATGTACCCACCCAAAATAAACTGTTTATTCCTATGTAGATATCCCCAATACTGAAAATTTCCCCCTTGAGCTTTAATAAAAGCAAAATTAGAATATTATATTACTAGATTTTTAGGAGCCACTGTAGACTACTTCTTCCACATCAACTGCTCATATTTTTAATACAGCAAAATTTTAGAATGACTTCATTGTTACGCTGACTATTTTCATTCTAAAAATTACTCACATAAATAGCTGCTAAAATTTTCAGAATTAGAAATGACTCAAAATTCCTAACTTCCTGTATCTCCTCCTACCAAAAAACTCCTTCTTAATATTTATTATTTTTAAAAGGTTTTTATTATTTTTTACCTCATGAAGTTTTTATCAGCTTTAAACTTCCTACAGTGATAGAGTGATTTCAAAGTGCTAAAGAAGAATTAAATAGACAAGCTATAGAACCATAGTACTAAACACAGACACGCAGAAGGTCTCTCAAGTACTCACACTGTGTCTATTACTGGTGGCCCCCAGCAACACTTAGCAGAGCTATAATATACAAGAAGTTCTCCTTCCAAGGAAACATCTCAATTATTACTTGGATTTCTGGTCAGATCCTAGGGAATTTGTGATTAAGAGATTCCATGGAAAAGTGAAAAACTTTTCTTGCTCTTGTTTCTTAGGAGTTTCAGCAAGCATTTCACAGAAATATGGAATATTGAAATAAATGTGACAACATACAAAATGAAAGCAGTAACCTTAAATCAGCTCGCTGTATTTTGAGTTTCACCACAGCAAAACAGGTGGCCCATGATGACACATTACCAAAACTCACAAAGATTACAGAACTTTCTGCATTTGTCAAATGTTTATACCCACCCCTAAAGAATTTTTTACTAAAGATATATGTTAGAATGTTCTACAGCTTTCTTCAGCTTCTAATATGGTAACTCTTTCACTTCAGGTCTTAGACTCAGTGGGATTTCTGGATACTATGGATTCTTTCAGTTCTGCAATTGAAATTTCAATTTAGTCACCTTCTTCCAATAGAAAGATTTTAATGAACAAGTGACTAAAAGCATTAAAGTAACTCCTTTAAGTCTCAAGAGTAATGGAGCTTCTGAATATGTCTAATTTGCAACAAGGTCGAAGCTTAGACAGCAAGGAAAATTGGCACATAATGCACTGCTATCCACCAAGTGGTTAAGGCAAAACAAACAAATACTTCTATCAGCCTCAAATAAAACAAAATTCTTTGATTCCACATCTTATTATCAGCAATATTGCTGTGACCTTGCTATGCTGAATACAGAGGGGAAAAAAACAAAATAGAGAATAAAAATGCAAATAAGCAGGCCTTGGGGAAAAATGCTATTTACCAATTGCTTCAGACCTACTGGGCCCCTCACCAGCCATGCTCCCAATCACTACAGAATGCGACGGTGGGGACTCAAAATGTACAAAAAGGTACCATGCACCACCGTGCTCCCAGCTACAGACAGCACCTCTCTCCCCTGGGCTAACAATCATTTAAGCAAAAAGGGGGAAAGGAGTCCCTTTTTGAGACCCTAACTGTGCATAGAGAATACCAGGAAACTCCACTACAGCAGTCCTGTGCATCTGAGAACAAACTATTGCTCCATTCACTTTGTGGCTCAGGTGAGTTTTCTGGAGGTTTAGTAGGGGGGAAAGTCAATGCTAGGTATGCTTGAGAAGATATGCCCAACACTTATCAGTATCACATCATCCTTTACAGGAAGCTTTTGCAGATGATTAACATGCCATGCTCATCTGTCTATACAGTCGGCCCTCCGTATCCGCGGGTTCTGCATCCATAGATTCGAGCAACCTCAGATCAAAAATATCCAGGAAAAAATTCCAGAAAGTTCCATAGAGCAAAACTTGAATTTGCCACACGTGGCAACTATTTACATAGCATTCACATTGTATTTATACCTATTTACATAGCAATTACACTGTGTTAGGTATTATAAGTAATAGATGATGTAAAATATATGGGCAGATTTGCATAGGTCACATGCAAATACTATGCCATTTTATATAAGGGGCTTGAGCATCCACGGATTGTGGTGTCTGTGGGGGCTTCTGGAACCAATGCCCCGCAGATACCGAGGGACAACTGTACTCTTAACTCAAACACAAAACCCACCCAATTCAAGCACCCACCTTAGCTCAGGTCTGTAGCCCCTGGTAAAGAATGGAAGAGACAAGGTTCAGAAAGAACCAACATCCATAACGTATTCTTCTTTGTCTTGTAAATCCTCAGCTAAGTATGCATACGGAGGGTCAAGGCAAGTCTTAAGACAATATAAAGGCAATGCAGGATGGGGCTGAGGAGAACACAGGGCTAGTTGTGGGGTGGTAGGGGCTCGACTCTCTTTCCATCCTCACCGCCACCACCACACTCTGAGCCACCACCAGCTCCTCATCTTCACCCTGAAGCAGCCTCCTGGCTGGTTTCCTTGGAGAAACTCAACATTCTCTGTATTGCAGGTAGTGATTTTTAAAAATGTAAATCTAATCAAACTCTACCACTTACAAGCTGTTTGATCTTGAATTAAATTACTCAGGGCAAATTACTGAACCTCTCTATGCCTCAGTTTCCCTACCTGTAAAATAGGTATGGAGGTCCACAGCTCCTAGGAGGATAATGAGCTAATCATTTTAAATAACTAAGAAGAATAAGCAACATAAGTAAGGACTAAATAAGTATCTGCTGTTATGATTTCATCACCCACCAAACCCTCTGCCTTAAAAATATCTCAAAGGTTTTCCTTTACTCTAAAGTTCAACCTAATTAGTATGACCTATAATTAATGTTCAGTGGTCCACATGATCCGACTCAACCTGTTCACCAGTTTCATCTCAGGTCATTCTCCTCCTCACCACTCCCGAGCAGCACTGGCCCTCTTTCAGTTTCTCAAGGGGAAATCCCCCTTCCTACCACAACATCTTTGTACCTGTGACTCCCCTACCTGAGTGCATCTCTCCCACACTTCACTTGGCCAATTCCTGTGCATCTTTCTTGATCTCAGCTTAAATGGTGGTCCTTAGGGTCCCCCTCCCTGATCTCCCAATCCACATTAGATACCCAGGTTACACTCCCTCGTAGCACCCTTTGTAAGCTCTGAAAACAAATAACATCTGTACTATCAGTTTAATGTCTGTCTCCTCTATTAGAATGTAGGTTTCATGTGCTGAGGAATGCTATCTGTCTTAATCTGCCAGTTTATCCTCCGAGCTTGGTATGGGACCTGGCACAGGGGGGCACTCAATAAATATGCATTAAATGAAAAACAGCCCTCCTTTCACCCTGACTCTCTCTTCTGTCACTCTTCTCGGGGAAGAGAGGAAGAGAAAACAGTAAGGTGCCATGGCGTGGGTCCCACAGCATCTTCCCTCTCCTCATTCATGCCTGTCCTCTCTTCTCACACCTTTCTCCTTCCTATCACCTTTCACAGCTGTCCCTTCAGCCCTCCCTCTCCTAAAGTTTCCTCTCCCCTCCATCTCCTTTCAGTTGGTCACCACCCAAACGTCAGGTAAGACCCCACCCCCAACCACAAACTGCGTGTAATGAAAGGCACTGTTTAGATTAAAATCAGAGCCAGGATGAGAATGTGGTGGGTACGGTATTATCACAGGGAACAGAATTTCAGTATCTCCAAAGAAGGAGCATAAACAGTTATATTAGCAGAGATGATCTGTTTATTGCTGCTACTTGACTACCACTTGGCTCACCTCCCAAACAACATGTCAAACCACTGTAAACACAGTCCTTATTTAGGACTGCAGAAAGAAGCAGGGTTATGTAACATGCAGAAATAGCCCAGAACGTCTGAGTGGAAAGAGCATAGCACTTGCACGCTGAGAGCCTGTGTTTGAGACCAGCACCCTTGGCAACTCTGTTAGCTACCTGACCTTGAACAGCCATTAAACCTCTCTGAACTTCAGTTTCCTCACCTACTATATGGAGGTGATAATAACGTCTATCTCACAGGGTTTCTTAGAAATCAAATGAACAATGTGGTAAAATATTTCTTCATTTATAAAATGCTCTACACAGATATTTGGTTGATTACTAACTGAGGTCTAACATTTCAATTTCATTCTCCTTTCAAGTCTCAGCAGTAACAGTTAATAAAAATAACAGAAATAATGACCTAAACTTAAAATTTTTTATAATCCTTAGTGAGTATATATATATACACACATATTTGTTTATCTCATGAAATCTTATTAACTACCCTATTAACTTTACCATTTTTATTTTACATCGTGAACCTGTAACTTGCCTGTTTCTTCTAACATATCGCTGTTTTCATTTTCTTTGAAACTGGTTTTATGCCTGGTCTCAATGTTCAACCATGGTTCACTTTACTCTTCTACAACTTCCTAAGAGGGATTTTATCCAGTCCTTTTGGTTAAATACACTCAAATTTAATCGTATTTCCTTAACCAGATTATAATTAACCACTTATATTCACTATAAGTCTCTTATTCTTATTTATATATATTTCCACTTATATTCACTCTAACTTTCTTGTCCCTATTTATATATGTCTAAACTTTGGTACATAAATAGCAAGCAAAGGTTTTTTGCTCTACTTCAAATGACAATTCTCCAACTCTGGACAAATAGTAGAAACACTCTAGAGATCCACTCGGTTCCAAAATACTAACTAACTAAATATCTTATACATGTGGAGCTTTTCTAGGCACATTACAGCTACTAATCAAAATAACTGGCTATAGTTCCACTTGTGATAAAGGTTCACAAAATACTGTTTAAAACGTAACTTCCAATTCATAAAATAGAAATCTTCATCAAGTTATAAGTGTTAATAGTTTTACAATTTTGTTCATACTATTGATTATTACACCTTTGGTCATCCTTTTCCATTCACTAGAAAGTCAATTTCACCATACAGAAATAACCTGGTATGCCCAATCTCTCCATGTGATAGCTTTAGTACAACAAACGTTAAATTTCACTCACTATAAATGATTCCTATCTACCTATATAAATACGAATTTTGAATTCCAAAAGGTCATTTTAAAATTATATAATTCATTATCTTGTTTATCATTATTTTAACACCTAAGTGATTGCAACCTACTAACCACCAACAGGGCTTCCATCAATCTATGAGCAATAAACACACAAATACTATTTCTGGGTCATTTTGAGGAAAATAATAAAAAATTTCCTATCACCTATAATACATTCACTTCTAATTAAACACATACCTGTTGTTCATTCTACATATTCTTTGAGCACTTGAACACTAGCATTATTAAAATAATATGTTATTATTACTATTTTGAAATATTGGACAATTCTCCTTTAATCCCATTTAGTGATGATGCTACTGGTGATTGGGCAGTCTGATGCTTTACTTCTAGTTAAACCTCCTCTTTGGTTTTAAAAACACCACTATTTTGATTTACTCTTAGGTTCATTCACATTAAAATGGAACGCTTCCTAGTCTAGTTCAAAAGATTATATTCGTTTAAAAGATTATGCTAATCTAAAAAACTGAAAAATTACCTTATAGCCTATTGTCTTCCTATAGTAAAGAATTTCCTTTTCAAGGAGCTCAAATAAGCGTGGTGGGAAAAATTGAAAATCCTGAACATTTGGCTGTTTTGGAGGTCGTGGAGCCTGTGGAGGAAAAAATGCATTATATATATATTTGTTTCTAGTATATGAAGTGAACATACTTATCTTTTTAAATTTCTTTTCTATATAGAAAAATAAATACAATGGAATCCATTTATATGGCTGAGCCATGTCAAGTACTTTTCTGTACTGTTGCTGTATTTTAGGGACTAAGATGTAGCATTAATATAAGGAAATCTCAATCAGAGACCATGTTACATGAGAATTCTGCTGTAGGACATAAACCCTGGCCTCATACTGTTTTACCTTTGGAATCTTTGGCTCGCTGACACGTAATGCCTCTCTGAAGTAGGCGTCCACTGCATAGTTCGCTTTGCGTTCTCGTTTGGGAGGTTCAATCCATTCCACCATTCCAAGCTATATACAGAAACAAGAATGAGGATTTTAATTACTCCAAACTGTTTTATAAAAGTCAAGCACATCAAGGTTGTAGAAGCGAGAGAAAATCAAAGCCATTAGGAAGAATCAAAACTTGCTTTATAAAACTCTAATTAGAAAAGGTACATGCACCTCAATGTTGACAGTGGCACTATTTACAATAGCCATTGTAATGACACTGAAATAACCCAAGTGCCCATCAACAGACGACTGGCTTAAGAAGATGTGGTATACAGATACACTGGAATATTACTAAGCCATAAAAAAGAATGAAATATTGGCATTTGCAGCAACGTGGATGGACCTAGAGAATATTATACTTAGTGAAGTAAGACAGAGAAAGACAAATACTATATGATACCACTTACATGTGGAATGAAAATAATACAAAGGAATCTATATACAAAACAGAAACAGACTTCACAGACAGAAAACTTATGATTACCAAATGAGAGAGGGAGGGAGGGAGGGATGAATTAGGAGTATGGGATTAACAGATACAAACTACTATATATAAAATAGATTAGCAACAAGGATTTACTGTATAGCACAGGAAATTGTGTTCAATATCTTGTAATGACCTATAATGGAATATAATCTGAAAAAAGTAACTGAATCACTTTATTATATACTCGAAACTAACCCAATATTGTAAATCAACTATACTTCAACTTAAAAAAAACTTAAAAAAAACAAAAGCAAAAACAAAAACTTACTTTATATGTCACAATTATACATACCAAATTCCAAAGCTCTGTACTGTATACCAAGTTTAGGTGCAAGAACAAGGATAGTTTTCTTTTTCTTTTTTTTTTTTTAAGTAATGGTGCCATTCCATTTGACCTTATCTGCAGGTTGTATTCTAACCTTGGTATATCAAGAGTGGATGATAAGCTAAGATGACTAGAATGGTCACAAACCTATAAATTCTCAGTGTCTAGAGAAGTAAAGACTAAAGAAACCCAAAATAGTGGCATCCACATATGTAAAAGCCTATCAAATAGGAAAAAATCATTTCTTTGTTGATTCATGAGATTAAAACCAACGTGGAAAGTCAAAGGGAAGTAGACTGCCACTCGTTTCTGAGAACCAGAGAACATAAAACAGTGAAATGAAATATCCTGAGAGGAGTAAGAGTCCCAACATGATCACATTCGAACAGAGGCTAGATAACTGTCCTAGAAGCTATAGGTGAGATTTCTTAATTACAAAAAAGGTTAGACTAAATTAAGGTCTCTTTTAACTCTAAGAGTCCATGAGATATACTCACATATAGTATAATGTGAGTTTACGTAAAATGAGAAATACCCAGAACAGTGAAATGAGTTCTGTTTTGTTTTTCCCCTCAGAAGGATTGATGTGAGATGATAGTAATGGAAAAGATATTTTTACATAACCAGTATTTTATTTGTCTCAATTGGGGTGAAAATAATAATAAATTAACTTTCTAGAAGTAATGTATTTGGCCATTTAACTTACACTTGTTTGAAAGTCTAGGTATTCAAATTTGAAGTATTAGAGGCCAATTAATGAACTTGCAAAAACAGAATAAATCATGCTGAATTACTTTGTTTCAGATAAAGTACATTAACACAAACTTATTCAGATTAATTTATTCAGAATCAGTGTCACTTATGACTTAATTCACAAAGTATGGTTATAAAGTAGTGCAACTGGTTCAACAAATCATATATGAAAATCTACCTCATTGTGCAGTTCCCATAATATCTATGAACAATATTCTTTCAGGTTTTCAATTCTCTTCAAAAGATAATATGAACTTATTTTAAGAACCTATCTAGAAAATACGGAAAGACATAAATATAATCTCAACTCAGAATATTCAGAAAAATTCTGATCTAATGAGACATTCAATTATAAAAGCACAAGTCATCATTTTGTTATTAGTAAAATTTCCATATATCTGTACATCATTATTTTGCTAGAATTATAAGCACAGGAAAACCTGCTTTATTAAAAATAGACAATTGTAAAATGATTATAAATCAATAAAAAATGTTAAAAAAAATTAAAAAAAAATGTTTTCCCAATGTCCATGATAATAGAGGAATAAAGTTGTTTTTTCTCTGAAAAAAAAATAGACAGATATTTTACTAAGCCTAATTTTCTTCTAATAATGTAGATAAGAAGCTCCACTGATATTTAGATTCTTCGCTGTTTGATATTTTCCACTTTATAAAACACTCAAAACCAATAAGCCCACAGGAGTAACTGTAAAATTAATAAAATTTGTATCACATAATGAGATCTAAAAAGCATATTAGGAAGGCAGTTTCTACCCTGTGCATGCAGGCTATCACCTCATCAGAATAAACCATAAGTAGTCTGAATTAAGGTTATAGATAGAATAATCAGATAGATTTTGGTCAGATACTAAAACCTAACCAGAAATAACGGTAACAAAGTATTATCAGGATACTAGTTGCAATGCAAACTAAAATGGCTGACCTCTCACTTTTCAGTAAAATCAATACCCAAGAATAAGCTTTTTTAGTGTTAATAAAATTTATTCTGCCAGTTAAAAAATAACAGCTTTATAGAACAATTTGAGTAACAAAATTAAAATGAAAGAATTGCATTATTAACTCAAAAAAATAAAATAAATATCCTTAAGCCCATGCTGATATAAATAAATGAGTGCATAAATAAATGGGGAGAAAGGACAGATCTTCCCTACAGAAAAATTCCAATTAATAAATGTAGATGGAATGAAGGAAACACAAGCCATTAGGTAAACACCACAATAATAACTATTGCAGGCAAACTCCACCAAAAGATGCTAAAACCAGTGGGTAAAAGTTTGAGGAGTATCTCCCCCAAGATATTTATCAATTACAATGGGAAAAATGGTAACTTTACAATGGAAAAACCCAGCAGACACCACCTCAACTAAGTGATTAAGGTTAACATCCCCAGTAACATGACATAGTGACATCATATGCTCCCTGGTAGGATGTACTGAAAAAGATGTAATATCCCTTCCAAGGCATTCTTGCCAAAAATGGACAACCTCAGTCAAATCATGAGAAAATGTCAGACAAACCCAAAGTGAGAGAGAAACTACAAGACAACTGACCAATACTTTTCAAAAGTGTCAACGTCATGAAAGACAAAGAAAGACTGAGAACTGTCACCGATGAGAAGAGACCAAGGAGACACACCAACAAAATGCAATGTGGGTCAAGAGAATGAGAAGACAAACCACAGACTGGGAGAAAGCGTTTGCAAAACACACATCTGATAAAGGACTGTTATCCAAAATATACAAAGAACTGTTAAAACTCAATAATAAGAAAATCACCAACCTGATTTTAAAATGGGCAAAGGATCTGAACACATACCTCTTCAATGAAATATACAGATGGCAAATAAGCAAATGAAAAGATGTTCAACATCATATGTCATCAGTGAAATGCAAATTAAAACAAAGATATACTACTACACACCTACTAGAATGGCAAAAATCCAGAACACTGACACCACCAAATGCTGGAGAGAATGTGGAGCAACAGGAACTCTCATTCACTGCCCACAAGAATGCAAAAACAATATGGCCACTTTCAGACAAGTTGGCAGTTTCTTACAAAATTAATCACCTTTTTTATTGAAGTATAGTCAGTTTACAATGTTGTGTTTAATTTCTGGTGTATAGCATAGTGACATTTGTGTGTGTGTGTGTGTGTGTGTGTGTGTGTGTGTGTATATTCCTTTTCATATTCTTTTTCATTATAGGCTATTACAAGGTATTGAATTTAGTTTTCTGTGCTATACAGTAGGACATTGTTGTTTATCTATTTTATATGTAGTAGTTAGTATCTGCAAATCCCAAACTCCCAATTTATCCCTCCACCCTTCTTTCCCCCGCTAACCATAAGTTTGTTTTCTATGTCTGTGAGTCTGTTTCTGTTTTGTAAATAAGTTCATTTGTGTCATTTTTTAAAAAACACATATAAGTGATATGGTAATTTTCTTTCTCTTTCTGGCTCACTTCACTTAGGATGATGATTGCCAGGTCCAACTATTTGCTGAAAATGTCATTATTTTATTCTTTTTATGGTTGAATAATATTCCATTGTATGTGTGTAGTTATATGTATCACATATTCTTTATCCAATCATCTCTCAGTGGACATTTAGGTTGCCTCCATGCTTTGGCTTTTGCAAATAGTGCTGCTATGAACACTGGGGTGCATGTATCTTTTTGAATTAAGAGTTCCCTCCAGATATGTATGCCCGACAGTAGGACTGCTGGATCATGTAAGTTTATTTTTAGCTTTTAAAGGAATCACCATACTGTTTTCCATAGCAGATGCACCAAACTACATTCCCACTAACAGTGTAGGAGGGTTCCCTTTTCTCCACAGCCTCTCCAGCATTTATTGTTTGTGGACTTTTTAAATGATGGCCATCCTGACTGGTGTGAGACGGAACCTCATTGTAGTTTTGATTTGTATTTCTCTGGTAATTAGCAACATTGAGCACTTTCTCATGCGCCTAACTGGCCACTTGTATGTCTTCACTGGAGAAATGTTTGTTTAGGTCTTCCACTCATTTTTTGATTAAGTTGTTTTTTTGTTATGGCATTGTATGAGCTGTTTGTATATTCTGGAAATTAAGCCCTTATCAGTCGCATCATTTGCAAATATTTTCTCCCATTCCATAGGTTGTCGTTTTGTTTTGCGTATGGTTTCCTTTGCTGTGCAGAAGCTTATAAGTTTAATTAGGTCCCATTTGTTTATTTTTGCTTTTATTTCTATTGCCTGGGTGGACTGCCCTAGGAGAACAGTGCTAAGACTTATGTCAGGGAATGTTTTCCTATGTTTTCTTCTAGGAGGTTTATAGTGTCTCATCTTATGTTTAAGTCTTTAAACCATTTTGAGTTTATTTTTGTGTATGGTGTGAGGGAGCATTCTAACTTCAATGATTTACATTCCGCTGTCCAGCTTTCCCAACATCACTTGAAGAGGCTGTCCTTTCTCCATTGTATATTATTGCCTCCTTTGCCAAAGATTAATTGATCAGAGATGTGTGAGTTTATTCCTGGGCTCTCTTTTCTGTTCCATTGATCCATATATCTGCTTTTGTGCCAGCACCACCCTGTTTTGATTACTATAGCTCTGTAGTATTACCTGAAGTCTGAGAGGGTTATTCCTCTAGCTTCGTTCTTTTTCTTCAGTATTGGTTTGGCAATTCTGGGTCCGCTCTGATTCAATATAAATTTTAGGATTATCTGTTCTAGTACTGTGAGAAATGTCCTGGGTAATTTGACAGGGATTGCATTAAGTCTGTAGATTGCTTTGGGTACTATGGCCATTTTAAAAATATTAATTTTTGCAATCTAAGAGCATGGGATATCTTTCCATTTCTTTAAATCATCTTTAATTTCCTTAATTGGTGTTTTATAGTTCTCTGCATATAAGTCTTTCACCTCCTTGGTCAGGTTTATTCCAAAATATTTTTTTGACGCAATAAAGTTACACATATTCTTACCATACAATCCAGCAATCGTGCTCCTTGGGATTTAACCAAAGGAGTTGAAAGTCTATGTCCACCCAAAAACCTGCACATGAATGTTTATGGCAGCTTTACTCATAACTACAAAAACTTGGAAGTAATCAGGATGTCCTTCAGTAGATGAATGCATAAATAAACTGTAGTACATCCAGAAAATGGAGTATTTACTCAGCACTACAAAGAAATTAGCTATCAAGCCATGAAAAGATATGAAGGAACTTTAAATGCATATTACTAAGTGAAAAAAGTCAATCAGAAAAGGCTACATACAGTATGATTCCAACTATATGACACTCAGAAAGGGCAAAACTATGGAGATAGTACAAAGATCAACTGCTGCCAGGGGTTAAGGGGAGAGAGGGATTAACAGGCAGAACATAAAGAGTGTTTTTAGGGTAGCAAAACTATTCTGGATGATATTATAATGGTGGATACCACTCATTTATACATTTGTCCAAACCCACAGACTGTACAACACCATAAGTGAACCCTTATTAAACAATGGACTTTGAATGATAATGATGTGTCAATGTAGGTTCTACTGTAACAAACATACCACACTGGTGACTGGTGTGGGATGTTGATAGTGGAAGAGGCTGTGGGGTGTGGGGCAGAAGGAATATGAGAACTCTTTGTATTTTCCACTCGATTTTGTTTTGAACCTAAAACTGCTCTTAAAACTAAAACTCTGCTTTTTAAAAATTGCAAAGTGGGATCCTGGATTATAAACCCTGGAACAGGGAAAGGAAATTAGGGGGAAAACATGTTAACTTCCTGGATTTGATCATTGTACTATGACTAAGTAAACTGTTAATATTAGGGGAAGCTGATGGAGAGGGTGTGGAGGAAAGGGGACTCTCCTATACTGTTGGTGGGAGTGTAAACTGGTGGAGTCATTATGGAAAACAGTATGCAGATTCCTCAAAAAACTAAAACTAGAGTTGGCATATGATCCAGCAGTCCCACCCCTCAAACTAGAGAAAACTCTAATTTGAAAAGATACAAGTACCACAATGTTCACAGCAGCACTACTTACAGTAGCCAAGACATGGAAGAAACCTAAATGTCCATCGACAGATGAATGAATACATATGATACACAAGATATGGTATATATACAATAGAATACTATTCAGTCATAAAAAAGAATGAAATAATGCCATTTGCAGCAACATGGATGGACCTAGAGATTATCATACTAAGTGAAGTAAGTCAGACAGAAAGATAAATATCATATGATATCACTTATATGTGGAATCTAAAAAATGACACAAATGAACTTATTTATAAAACAGAAACAGACTCACAGACATAGAAAACAAACTTATAGTTACAATAAGGGGAAAGGGTGGGGGAGGGATAAATTAGGAGTTTGGGATTAACAGATACAGACTACTACGCATAAAAGAGATAAACAACAAGGTCCTACTGTATAGCATACAGAAATATATTCAATATCCTGTAATAAACCATAATGAAAAAAATAAAGCTTCTAAAATCCTTTTTAAAAACATTAGGGAAAGCTGAGTGAAGGATATATGTGAACTCTGTACTATTTTTTGCAGTAAAGTCTAAAGTCATTTCAAAATTAAAAGTTTTTAAAATTAGAGCCATAATTTTAGTTTAAACAAAATAAACTACCATTTCTTCAAAAAACCTTTATTGTCCATGAAGTATAATATGACAAGGCATTATCTTATAAATGAGACCACCTGTAGCAAAGTCCTTCTGGCATTTAAATAATTATATGTTAACAATATTGTTACTAATACAATTAACACTAAGTGCCACACATTTTGTTCTAATTACTCTATGCTGTAGTTACTACAACCTCCATTTGATAGGTGAAAAAACTGATTACCCAAAGTCACTTAATTAGTGACACAGTTGTGATTTCAGCTTCAGAATCTAGGAACTCAACCACAATCCTATATTGCTTCTCAAAAACAAAAGTAGTGGTAGTAGTAGTAGCAAAAACAGCAAAAATGATAATAATAATGACAATGATGATAATAATAATAATATAATAACAATAATAAACCAGCAAAATACATTAAAGTTAGCCCTTGGATAAGATCATTTTGACCTACATCACTTTCATTCTATAGCAGAGTATTGTAACAGGTAAGTGCCAATGTTTTTACTAATACATAATTGTTATGGAAAGAAATGCTAATTTGAGCATATAATGGTTGAGGGTAAAAAGTTACCTTCTGTTTTTCTCTATAATCTTCTCCTTCAAACTTGTATAAACTTTGTTCAGTGTCCATTCTAAAATTTCTCAGAGAAGACTCTCCCATTTTCTGCAAGCGTTCATTCATCTCTGCAGTCTAAAATTGAATGCATTGAAATTAGAAATTTATCACTGAAGTTACTTATAAAAACCTGTGGATTCTCTACCTTTTTAAAAATCAGTTTCTGACATGAAATATCCAGTCTGTTAATTTACAAGGTAAGAATGCAATGCTAACATCAAACTTGAACATAAATTTAATTTGCCCCAAGTATTTTAAATACTTAAATGGTTCTTATGAAATGTTCTCATTTAGGCTTTCTTTAAAATCTTTTATCATTGAAGATGTAGCCATTACTATTTTAACCATAAAGGCAAACTTGGATTAAACAACATTTTGCACACTAATATGAAACATACTAACACAAGATTGCTCAAAATTCAACATATGGTCTCAGATATATGAAAAGGTGCTCAATATCACTAATCACCAGGGACATGCAAATCAAAGCCACAATGAGATATCATCTCACACCTGTTAGAATGGCTATTACCAAAAAGACAAGAAATAACAAGTGTTAGTGAGGATGTGAAGAAAAAGGAACCCTTGTGCACTATTGGTGGGACTGTAAATTGGTACAGCCACCATGGAAAGCAGTATGGAGGTTCCTCAAAAAAATTAAAAACAGAACTATCATACAATCCAGCAATTCCACTCTTGGATATTTATCTGAGGGAAATAAAGACACTAACTAGAAAAGATACCTGCACCCCTATGTTTGTTGCATTATTTACAACAGCCAAGGCATGGAAACAACCTAAGCGTCCACTGATGGATGAATGAATAAAGAAAATGTGGTGTCTATGTATACAATGGAATATTACTCAGCCATAAAAGAAGGAGATCCTGCCATTCATGACAACATAGATGGAACTTGAGGCTATTATGCTAAGTGAAATAAGTCAGACAGAGAAAGACAAATACCATATGATCTCACTGATATGTAGAATCTAAGAAAAAGAAAACCAAACTCACAGATACAGAGAACAGACTGGCTGGTTGCCAGAGGTGGGGGGTGGGAGGTCAGTTACAAAACAAAAAATCTTGGGGACGTAACATAAATATATGGATGAATATACATAGATACCTAGATATAGATCCTCAGAAACAGAAAAAATATAGTCTGAAAAGTAAATCCAACCAATTTATAGGAAATACAGTAAATAAGTAAACATGGTAAAATACCCCAGGGGGATGGAATCAGCAAAATCCAGACTGTGAGCACTCAAAAGGCAAATAATCCACTTTCTTCACCAAATAAATTATAAGGGAAATAATATATAAATGGAGGAAGAGCCTACAGATTAAAAAAAGATACAGATGACGGATCAACCAATGACAATGTATGGACCTTACATGCATTCTGATCTTTAAAAAAAAGAAACCTTTTTTTAAAAGCATTAGCTATTTATGAGATAACTGGAAATATGAATACTACTGGATATTTGATGTTAAAGAATTTTGGGGGGTTTTCAGGTGGGATAATGCCATAATGATTATGTTTTTAAAGAGTTCTTATATTTTAGATATATATAGTGAAATATTTACAGCTGAAATGACATGTCTGAGATTTGCTCCAAGATAATCCAGGGAAGGAGGAAGATGAACTGGGAGTGTGAATGGGGCAGAACTGGTTGATGGTTGTTGGAAATGGATGATAAATACATGGGGGTTCATTACACTATTCTGTATACCTTTGCTTATGTTTGAAATTATCCATAATAATTTGTGAAAAAAAGGAAAATTCAACACAAAATCGCAATATTCCAAAACAGCTTATTATACTTTAACAAATAATGCTTTAATATTTAATGAAATGTTCACAAAAGACTTTGAGGTAACACAATGTATCAGTAGACAATTTCAAATCCCATGCAAAAAAAAAAAGGTTATAAAAATGCAGTCCTGATATATGTGATTAAACACAAAATTTATTTGACTTTAAAGTAAATACCAACATTGTAAGCATGAGGTATAAGGTCATTCAGTTTCAAACTCTGGTTCTTAGTCTTTCTCATCAAAAATTAAACTAAATAAATTCTGAATTACTTGTGGATATAAATCTACAAATTCTTATAGAGAATATCAGTCGTTTGAAACATGCATTTGAAACAACACAATACAATAAGCACACACACTGAAGTATGCTGATCTTAAATCCATCGTGAAAACAAAATGCCATTTTAACTAACCTTCTTTTCCCCTCTTTCCAGAAGAGTTGTGATATCTTCATCTGTCAGCTCACTTTCTTTAGAAGCAAAAACATGGGTGGCTCCATGACGTATCATTTGCAACATTTCCTCTTTTGCCATCTTGTTAGACTGCTGGTCAATGAGTCTTCCTAATAATAAAAATAAAAGTTGTATATATTCAGTGATATTCCAGAGAAAGCAGAGCATAATGGTTCTAAACAGACAATACATTTAACCATAAGTAAAGTTTTGTAACAGAAAATTAGTGAGCTTTAAAGTAATTTTTAATGAACAACTCTACAAGTTTTTCTTCTACCATACCTTCTATTCAATATGAATTTCCTTCTGTAAAATTCAGTCAAAACATAGGACAGAAAGAAACATTTTTTATGTTCAAACTTCATTTCACAGGTCAAACTTCTCTGTATGAAAAGGCATCTTCTAATACAGGTTTTCAAAATTTTAAACCAAACATTTTATCTGCTAAATAATATCAAGTACTTCAAGAGACATGCCACTGACATTCAACTATAAGCCAGTGATGTTCACCTACCTACTCCATATACTGAATGCAAGGCTTCGAAATAGGAAGATTTAAATTAGCATTTTTTAATTGACTTTTTTCTGTCACTAAATTTGCAGATTTTGGTCAATTTTCATTAAAAGTAATCTCCTTTGAAGAAAACTGCATGTGCTTTTTGCAAAAAAAAAAAAAAGCCTAATTAAGTTTATACATATAAATACCTTGCTGTATGACAATCGAGTCAAGTCTCAGTTTTATCTCAGCTCTTTCAACAATCCTTTCTTCAACAGTGTTGTCCGTAATGAGACGAAACACACGTACTGGCTTCTTCTGACCGATACGATGTGCCCGATCCTAGTAGAAAGAATCCTAATGTAAGACACTGGGTATTCTGAATAACTCTGGATACAGTGTGTGGTATAGCCATCATATGCTATAAAATTCTGAAAATAAAATTAGTTCCTGATCTCTCTAGACCTGCCAGTTTTGAAAGGAGGATAATGAATATTAAGAATATCTAACCCTGGGAACAAAGAAATCTGCAAATATTCTACCATGCCATGAATGGAAACTTCCAGAAGGACAACAGACAAGGCCCCTTTAAGATGAGGACTAAAGGGAGCTGAAAGCTTCTGGATTAAGTTACTAAGTAACTTTAAGCCACTAAATACAAACACCTTCTACACTAGAGCAAGGAGTTTTTTAAGTGAGGGGCAAAGTAGTTAACAAGGGTTGCTATGGTGGCAAAAGTCAGCTTTCCCTCATCAGCAAGCAGTTCTTTCTGTTTACTGAGGCAATTCAGGAATCTATAGTAAAGGGTCATAAAAATTAATAGGATATTAATACCCTTACTATATGGTCTAGAATTGGTCCTATGGTTTATAGTTGGTAAAGGTGACAGGTGGCAAGTTCTGATAACATAAAAACAACTAGGGGGAGTGTTTTTAAAACACAGAAGCTGCCAGAGCAAATAGGTGAAGGGAGGAGGGGAGTCGAGAAAAAAAAAAAAATCAAAGAAACAAGGTTCAAAACAGTCCTTGTATTGAATGTAAAAACACCGGAGCCCAGTAACAGTTTCGAAGCAGCGCACCGAAAGAGAACACAACACCCCTACATATATTTACATTTCAAACTCAAATCAGTAAATTGTGAAAGATCAGCTATATTCTAACACTTTTAAGGAAATGAAGCGTTATCAATAGGTTTTCCAGTTCAGTAACACTGCAACTTACTGGGGCTTACTCCTACTTAGTCACATCAAACAGGAAGTTCAGTACCACGCTAAAGTAGTAATAATTATGCCAAAGCATGTTGATTTTAAACTGTCCCAATGGTCAATATTTTTCAATTCTCTATTACAAAAGAAAAGGAAGAACTTCTAGGGTATGCCTCATCATTGGCATATAACTTTAATTGTTTCCAAAGACAGTCAATTGTCCCACAAATTCTCAAGATTTTGAATGCATAGCTGTTTTGTATCTGTTTTACTTCTGAAATTATATTGATCTTAAAATGTGAGTCACAATGACTGAAGTTAGAGCTCTAGTTCAATAAATGACACCATGATGAAAGATAACAGACAGCTCTCTGAAATTTTTTTAAAAGGTAGAATAGTTTCTGATGGTGTCCTTAGGTAGCAAATGTTTTCCTGGAATATATTCCTTTGTTACCTTTTTACCTTCTGGCCCCAACTGTTTTATTACAAAAGTTAAAATTCTACCTCTCCCAATTTCAATGCTAAGGATTTTAATATATTCAGTTGTTAAGCAGCATAATATTGAGAGATTAATTTTTAAGCCTTTTTCACTAAAACATATGTATGTGTCCTCTTCAATACTCAGGAATGAGAAAAAAATGACATTTCTGTTTCATGATAAAAGCCAAAATTGGCACACAAATTCTATAGTTGAATTTGGGGTGCATTTGTTTATTTTCATTCCATTTGTCTTTGCACTTAGCACAGCCAACTCTGTTTTCCAGGAAAATCTATTATAACATCTACAAAACCTCCCCCAAATTGTTGTTATCCTTTTATCATTAATTATTTTTGTGCCCTATAAATAACAATAGTTTTCTGAGCTAAGATACATTTCCGACATCATTAGAAATTACTAACCATAGCTTGCAGGTCAACCTGTGGATTCCAGTCTGAATCATACAGTATAACCACATCAGCACTTGCCAAGTTAATTCCGAGGCCTCCAGCCCTGGTACTCAGCATAAAGATGAACTTGCTACTATTAGGAACATTAAAGGCCTCTATTGCTTCCTTTTTTTATTAAGATTGACACAGGAGATGGAAGAAAAAGAGAGAAAAATCAAATTATACTACCAGAGTCCTTAAGAAAAAAATATACATTTTTTAACATGCATGCTCAAAACCCCACTTTTTAGAATAATACTTTATAATATTCTTTTTTATAATATTTTAATAATATTCTTTATAATACTCTTCCATCTTCAAAAATATTTAAGCATCTATCTATAAACTGTACTATGTGAATTGCTATAAAAAGTATATTACATAAAGTTCTAATCTTTAGAAGCTTACATCAATAAAGACAAAGAACAATCACAAAGACAAATTTAACTAAGCAAGTAATAAATTATTTAAATTATTTTAAAACAATAATAGTGAAAATGTTTTAATTGAGTGAGAGTTGAAATATATCTAGGGGGTAAAAGTGTCAGAAATCTCAACTTCATTCCCATTAGTTTATGAAGGATTAATAAAGAAGATATAGTTTAGAAGACCAATCAAGAAAGAAAAAGGTTTAGAAATGGGAATGAGAGCAACAGATAAAGGGGGAGGTAAGTAAACTTATTTCCACATGGTGAAAAGGGGCAGACAGGGAAGTAATGAGGAAAATTAGGAAGGTAATCCAGGCATATTTAGTAAAGAGTCTTAAAAATTAATAGGATGTTAATATCCTTACTATATAAAGATCTCATACAAATTAGTTTGAAAAAAACACTAAAACCCCAAAAGAAAAATGAGAAATATAAAAGAGCAGACAATACACAGAAGAACAAATACAAATGGCTAATAAACACAAGAACAATGTTCAATCTCACTAGTAACTCAATAAATGCAAATTAAAACAACATAATACCATTTTTTGAAGATTAAAAAAATGATAATACTCAATGTTGACGAGGGGGCGGTGAGACGGGCACTCTCATACATTGCTGCTGGGAGTGTAAATTGGTACAACCTTTCTGGAAAGCAATTTGGCAATATGCATCAAGAGTCTTAAAAGTGTTCATACCCTTTGACCCAGTAATTCCACTTCTAGGAATTTATCCTAAGGAAATAATCAGAGATGGGCATAAAGATTTATGCATAAGGATTTTTACTTACGCATTATTTATAATAGTGAAAAATTGGAAACAACCTAAATGATCAACAATAGGGGGATAAATTATTTATAGTATGTCCCTAGGATGAAATATTACATTCAAATTATTCTTAACAATGATTTTTTTTACTCACATAGTACAACTTAACTGAGTAAAAAGTGCAGTGTATAGCATATAATATCAATTACTTATATATGTTATAATGCACAAAAAGATTGGCCAGAAATACTTCTTTTTTCCAAATTTCCTTGGCAATCATATATTACTTTTATAATCACAAAATACAGGAAGTTCTATTTTTTAAGAATGGTCAAAAGTTGCAGGCAGAGAAGGTGACTCTGCCGCAGCCCGCACAGCAGGTAGAGGGGCGGTACAGAAAGCAGCATGGTGTAGTGAGAGGCAATCGGTGTAGAGGAAATAGCAAAAACCTGGGCGTGAATCATAACTCTACCATTTATTACACATGTGGTTCTCAGCAAGCATTTAACCTCTCTGAGACACAGTTTCAAATGGAGAAAATTATGCCAATACTTTACTGGGCTGCTGGGAGAATTCAACTGAACTGTAAGTTGCCTAGCTTATAGTCGTTGCTTGATAAATGTTAGTTCCTTTCTCTATAAAAGCAAAGAGGCCAATAAGTAAAGGTGACAGGGACTGGCTGAATTTAGCTGCAGCAATGGAGAAAGGGCAAATCTGAGGGCTAATGAGAAAGAATTGCTTATTATTCTAGTTGCTGGCAAACAACTAGAATAAAGACTCAAATGAGGTCTTCCCCTTCTTATTGGGAAAATAGATGAAATGCTTGTCTGAACAACAACATCATGGGAAGACAGGACATTTCCAAAACAAAATGAACAGCTCGCACTCTGCTGTATCTAAAGTCAAAACATGCAATTCAAAGTCTCTGAAGGGAGAACATTATTTGACATTTTAAGAAGCCAGATAATTTGGGCATAATTAGGTAATGTCCATATTGTTCATGAGCAGAGAGATTAGTCAGAAATGCAAATTAACTATTCGAGATCGGAAAGCACCTACTCTTCTGCCTTCAATTCATCTTCATTCCAGAAGAAAGGCCATCTTGAATTGTACTCAATGGCCTATGCTTAAGGTGGATTTGGAGAAATTCATTCTCAGGAATAAATTAGTAAAAGCCCAATAAAGCTTCAAGTTACCATTTCAGAGAGTAAAACGTTATAGAGCAGGGAACAATGTAAGCTTTGAAACATCCCCACATTTATAAATATTACAACTGTTTCCCCACAGGGGGCAGCAGGGAAACCCTTAATGTGAAAAGGGCCTGCGCTCCTGCTGTGACACTACGGTATATGACAGCCAGGTTTCACTAAGGAAGCACACAAGGGATGGAGTGCCCACTGTAGGTATGGAAGGAGAGGGACACAGGCTGAGAGTCTCTGTGGCCTGAGAAAGGGTCCTAGAACTGAGAGGTAAAAAGGCCCATGTGCAATTTCATGACCTGTGGTCTCTACGTACTGCACAGTACAAAAACTGTGTTCATATCTATTATATCCAATGATCCTCACAACGTTGTCAGGAAAACAGAAGCCTAGGCATTAATATTACCCTTACACTACACAGTTACAGATACTGAGGCTCAGAGGATTAAATAGCTTGCACACACTACATAGTGGTGGAGCTGGTGCTAAAATTCAGGTCTTCTGAAACCAAGTTCAAATGCATTTTCCACTATACCATGAAATCACGATCTCTGCCCAGAGCATGAGTATAGACTTAAAACAGAGGCCAAAGACAGAGCCCTAAAGGATCACAGAAAAGAGAAGATAAATTAGCAAAGCCCTCGCCCAAAAAAAGTGCTTTAAAGGGTTTAAAATACATTAGACCCCTGACATTCATGAGAAATAATCTAAAAATCTTCAAGAATTTCCAAATTAGAGAAAGATACTGGGTGCTAGGTAGGCTTCCTCACTAGCTACGGGACTCATTTCTGCACCACAATCATTTGGTATTCCAAGATCCAAATGCGTGATAAGCACCTACACCTCTGTTGTTCCATTGCAGTTTTACAAAATTTCTATAGGACTGAGATTATTCCCTTTACATACTGTCTCATGAGTTCTTAGGGTTGCTCATAAAATGAAAAAATCTCAATTGTTAAACTCCACGAATGGCGAGGGTCTACTGTAGGAGGCAAATCAAGAAAAGAAAATGACATAGAATCGGGGGTCAAAGAGTACGTTGAGGAACAGTAATTCAAAGGTCAGAGACAGCAGTGGTTAGATGAGTGAGAATGTCTTTGAAGACCTTGGAAAGAATGATTCATAAAGAGTCAGTGTAATGGAAGTCCAGCTGAAGATCTGAGAGAGAGGTGGTAGCGACAAATTCAATGCACCCAGCTAAAGAAAAGGGCAAAATTCAAAACTACCTAATGATGAGAAACATAGCTTAACTGAATTCTCATTTTTGAAATCTTGTTTTATTTTCTCTTCCTCACCTCTCTTTCTTCATGTGGGGTTTGTCCATCCAGTCGACAATACTCATAACCACGCCACATACAATAATCCTCCAAAATGTCCAGCAAGCGAGTCATCTGGCTAAAAATGAGAACCCTTGAACCTAAAACATTTCACCAAAAAAAAGCAAGTTATTCCACCTGTGTAAAACTAACTTGAAAGTTACAAAAATAAAACATCCTAAGCAATATAAATACATAGCACATGAACATTCCATTAAACACACACACACACACACCTCTTCAAGGGATACTACAGAATTACGCATTTCTTGAGTTATGCATTTTTAAAGCCTTCAAAACCCTCCACACACATTGAAATCATTTAAAGTCTGCCTTTATTCTGCCCTGAAGATGTTTCTACTCTCTCATCCTCAGTAGATACGCCCATACTGGTCCAAGCTTCTCTTCCTAATGCACAAGTCTGTCATGTCACTGTCCACAACCAAATCTTCTATGACCATATCCCACCGCCTTCAAAATAGTCCAAACTCCTTAAAACATAGTTGAAAAGGCCTTTTGTAATTTGGCCCCATCCATCTTCCCAGACTCATCAACTACCACTCTATCCAAATACCAACAGCTCCGCACTCCCTTCTTTCACACCTCTGCTTCACTGCCCTGGAAATCCCTTCCCTTCCTTTCTCTCATGGTTTACTCCTACACATTCTCCAGTGCTACCCTCAAACGTCATCTTTGTGAAAACTTCCCCAAGTCCCAATCTCTCAGCACTGATCACAAAGAGCTGTAACTATTCCCCCTCACTTCACTGTGAGCATCTACAAGGCAAGGACAGTTGTCTCACGCATCCTTGTATATCCAGCCCGTAGGACAGTTCCTAACAAACAGTAAGGATTCAACGATGTCTGCAGAACAAGTGGATGAGTGAATGACGAGTGATTATGCAAAATGTTATTCATATACAATCTTAAATTATTTCATGTTAATTTGAGGATTTGTAACTCACCCTGTTCTTTAAGTTTGGCCAACAGTTTATCAAGAACTACCATTTTACCACTGTTGCTAACGATGTGCTCATCAGTGGTATAGGGTGGACCAGGTTCAGCACCATCAAACAGGTAAGGATGATTACAACACTTTCGAAGCTGCATCAGAATGTTTAAGAGTCGCATCTTGTCCATTTTGCCAGCAGAGTTTAAAACATCAATATCTTTCATCAGGATCTTGGTATACCTAAAATTTTATACTATAATTAATCATCGACTATTAAAAAAGCTTAATGCCATCAAGAAATGTCCCTTTGGTGACCAGCTTAGATTCCTGTTTAAAGATAAATAAAAAGATTTGATTTGAGACTAAATCTGATCAGCAAAACCAAGAAACTAGTGAAGATTTGAACATTTTAACTTGTATGTTGCCTATTAACCTGTTTCCTCCTGCTTTATCCATTGCTAGAAATTTCCATCAGCTGATGACAATTCAGATAACTACATCTGATAATTATTTAATAACTACAATATTTGCTGAAAGTTGGTATCCAACTTTTACTGTTTGAGCTAAAAACAATTTCTTATACCTGTCTGTACAGGTCATTTTTTTCTGATCCTATAAACATTTTTATTATCTTTTCCAGACCTTCACCCAGCTGAAAACAGACCTATGTATCCTCCTGGACAGTCATAATATTTCATTATAACCACAGCCAACCTGTACTGAGTGCCAGTGCCAGGTATGTGAATCATCTTGTTAAATCTTCACAATTCCAAGATAAGTACTAGGGTCACCCCCATCTAATAGACAGAAATTCAGGCAGCTAAAAGAAGTAAAACAACTTATTCAGAGCCAAAGAAAGGGACAAATCCAGGGTTTGATCTTATGACTGAGTCCAGAGACATATACTCTTCACCACTACCAGATACTGGCTTCAATAATAGAGAATTCACTATATAAGTGAACTAGTATCATTTATATAAGCAACATTTTGTTAACATGTCTAATTTATGATTCCTTGTGACTCCTCATGTCAATTTCCTGCTCTGTTGGTATTTATCAAACTATTCCAGTTTCTATTTTTGTAATATCCACATCGCTGATATTTTCATTCATCTTATTATTACTTGTCATTATTATCATTATTACTATTTTCATTGATGGAAAAAGCAACAATAACAAATGTGCCAGTGACATTATCCCCTTTAACTCCGACATCATCTCTATAACCTAAGTATTATTATCCCCATTTTACAGAAGGGACACTGAGGTTACATAACTTGTCCAAACTAAATACCTACTAAGAGGCAAAGCATGGACTCAAACACAGGTCTATAGATGTCCAGGTCCATGCTCTTTCCTAAAGGTTAAATAAAATACTCCTCAATTTTCTATAAAAATATTTGGACTACATAACTTGGCATTTAAACATAAAATGTAATTTATGAACTAAAGGCACAATTGAACCACTACAAAGCTAATTTTTAATAAATCCTTATACATAAATAAATTCTAATGGAAATAAAATAGCTCACCATTCTCGCTGCATTTTACTCAGTCCCAAGTAAATCTTGATTTCCTTTTTAGGGGGCAGGCTCTTCTCTACATCAGTTTTTATACGACGTAACAAAAATGGTTTCAAAACCTAAGAAGTGATAGTTTTTATAAAAGTTTATAAAACATTCAATGTTATAAGCCATTTATTTCATCGACAACACCCTAATGTGAAATTTACTTCCCACTGTATAATCTGAAAAACACTACCAACACCAGCTGCTAACTTTCTTGGTAAAAAAGAACCAAGTAATGGCCCATTAGAAAATCAGAGTAGGGGACCTAAATTAGACATTCATGATCTGATGGCACAAAAGACATTAAAAATTAAGACAACAAGATTACTGACTACTGAAGACGTAAAAAATAACCTTTTAAAAAAATTTGCTGTCGTATAAGATTTTTAAACCTTAGAGGAAATCTGAGGTCAGAGTAGATTGGAAGGTCTCTAAAAGTGAAATAAAAATTCAGTTCATTTCAAAATGGTTAAATATGTAAATGAGGAGAAAATGCTTCAATGTTAAGAAAGATGTGAATGAACAGAGAGAAAACATGAAATAATCAGTGTACACCTGCAAGGCAGATTCTATCACAAGGGAAAAAAATCTGTAGAGTACCTGCAATGTACCAGACACTGCACCATGAACTTTATTTTACATAAGAGTATTAAATCCTTACAATAAATCTTTTGAAGGAAATGTGATTATTTCAATTTTAGTAATGTCACCAGTCACTTTGCCAGTAAGTGGTAGAAGCAGAATTCAAACCCAGATTAGGCTGATTCTACAGCCAGCTCAGTCCCTGAGTAGCTGTTATGAGCTGGGCAAGTTGCTTAGCTTTTCCAAGCCTGTTTCCTCATCCATTCATCAAAAATACATTTTTGGTATATGCCCAGGCCAAGCATTTTTAAATGGAGATAAAGATACCTACTTTCAAGGCTGCTGTGACAGTCTGTGGTCGTGCCGTGTAGGGCTTGACCATGGCGAGTAAACTGCAGCTATTATTATTAAAGTTACATGAGAGGTAAGGAAAAGGGAAGTGCAAAAGAAGACTTCTGGTTTCCTGTTTGGGCCTCTTAAATTTGTCTAAGAGGCATTTTTAAGAGTTTAAACTGCCTGTGAGACATTTAGGTAGAAGACTCAGAAGGCAGAGGGACATGTAAATCTAGCTTAGGCGAAAGATAAGGAGAGAGAAATCTGGAAGTTGTAAGCTTCGAGTGGTAGCTGAAACTATGGGAGTGGACCCCCAGGGAGGACATGTATGAAAAAGAAAGTCAAAGACAAAGCCCTACAAAATAGGAAACTTTCAGGGACAGAAAAAGAAAAGCCTGTAACAGGGACTGAATCGAGTAGTGAAAGAGGTTAAGAGAAAATCCATTCCATAGCCCGGATACTAAGCAGGAAAGCACTTCAAGCAGGAGTGGCTAGCGGTGCTAAACATTAGAGAGAAGCCAGGAGGCTGACCAAAGGGTATACCCTGAACCCAGCAACCGAAAACTCACAAACACTTGTGAGACAAGCTTCAGTTGTATTTAATGGATAAAAGTCAGTGGTCAGTGGATCCAGGAGTGAATCGGACCCACTAGAGACAGAGTAAGCAGCGCCCAGGGCTGCCCGAGTTCCCGCTGTCAGAGGCCCAGCGGTGCTACAACCTGTGTTACAAGATTCTTAGAAGACCTGTCCTCTACTCCTCTTCTGCATTCTCACAATAAATTCTCCATTACGCAACGTCATTTGTTTCTTGACTTGTTCTGTTTAACTCTAAACAAATATTGACAGCACGAATGACTGTTAGGGCTTCAAGTCAATAAACGTCTAACGAGCAGTTACTCCGGCTCAAGCGCACGGGGCACAGTGCAGGGGAAAACAGACGGGACCTCTGCCACACCAAGGGTACATTTTGCCAGGATCGGAGGAGAGAGAGAGAGTGGGACAATATGTTGTCGTTTTTTTTTTTAATTTGTAAAGAAGGCTTGAGATGCTTATTAAAAATAGCAGACAAAAAAATAGTGAAACGCTTCTATAGCCACTTCCACACAAAACTCCGCTGAGCCAATTAAAAAAGTTATAGGTGTACATCTGAAAAAAGAGTGACTAGGAGATTTGGTGGTGGAGATAGAGAGGATAAACCAATGTCTCAGAAAGCTTAACTAGCAAGGGAATAAATGAGAATCATAGCTACAGAGGGACACTGTGTTGAGGGAGTAATGTTTTGTATATACGTGAGGGTGGGTGGGTCTCAGTGTGGGTTAGGACTTAATGACGGAGATACTTGAGTATGCTTACATGTTGAGGGAAAAGAACCAATACGGAAGGAGAGGTAGAAAATTCAGTCAATAAAAAGGATAAGTCAAGGGGAAAGGTCCATATGGAAACAAGAAAAGTTGAGATCCAGGGTTTGTGTTGGAAGGATTAGCCATTGCCCAGAAAAAGAAGACTTCTTCTACTCAAACAGAAGGTAAGAAGCACAAATACAGCTAACCTTGGAAGATGGATATCCTTGAAGGAGTTCCTAGCTAAGGACTTCCATTTTCTCTTTGAGAAAGGAGTGATGTTCCTTGCTGAGAAAGGAAGAGGGCAAGGAAGACCTGGAGAAGAAGTCTTGGGGAGATTGGGGAAAGTCTGAAATAGCTGTTATACAAGAAAAGGGAAAGGATGCTGAAGAAGGCCATGTTGAAGGCTCACCAACATTGTCAAATCCCAGCTTATGTTAGGGTAACAAAACCACGGTGGTTCCAACCTGTACGGTGGGTGTAATCTTTATCAGCTGAGCAGCCCCAGTACAGAGCAGGTCACTCTGCTCATAAGGGGTAAAAGTAGAATTCTAACCCAGAGGACAGAGACACAGTTACATAATTCCAGTTTAGGGCTTTTAGGGCAGAACTGGCAGGTCAAGAGAGCAAGGGAGTTTGAGATATTGGCCAAAATGGCTCAAGTGATAGCAAATGGGCTCTTTGCTGGGTACAGAAGAGGTAATAACAGAAACGGGCTGACAGATAGGGATGGAAAGCAGGGGTCCAGGGACTGGGTATCTCTGTAAGGCAACAGGACAGGTACAAGAGGAGTTACATGAGTGAAAGAATTAGAAGGGTACGAGAAGCTGTTATCAAAGAATGGAAACCTGGTGTTCAATGAAAGTGAGGAAGTCACCTGGTAATGAGTAGAAGACAGAGAAGACAATGGGTGGAGGGTGGACTTGCAAGATAACTCGAGCCCCAAAGGAAGAGTTCTACACATGACCGTGGAGAAGAAGTGGTTTCGAAACAGCACTGGGGAACTAGGAGAATACTGATGCAATACCGAGGATGTGCTGGGTGCGGGAGAGTGGACAGCCTCTATGGGAGAGGGCCTCATTATCCACGGGGGAGAGTCAAAGCAAAAAAATCGGTTTCCACAGACAGACTGAGGACACAGTGTGAGTTTGTCTCCCAAAGAGGCTGTCAGAAAGGTTGAGAGGGAAAAGCACTGAGATGGAGACAAGACGCAAATCCACAAGTTCAAACAGATTCTACGGCAGTTGGTTTTCTGGCTCAGTTACTAAATTTTGTCTGCTATTACTTACTGCGTGAAGTCTTTCCACAAGTTTTTGGTCACCAAGACAATTTTTAGTGTCAAACCAAGAATCAAAGTCCTGTGGAAGGGTAAAAATTCTACAGTAAGTGCACAGTTTTTTAAAATGCAATATTCTATAAATTCTTACACAACTCATATAGCAATAATTCACTTTAAAAGCACTTTCAAAAATATGTTAACTGTGATGGCCAATGTTATTTACTTCTGAAAATAGATAAAATAGTGGTACAGTTAACAAAACTTGAACCCCATTATATAGGCACTCCATCAGCAGTTTTTCCTTAAAAGCCTTTTATTAGGCTTCCCCATACCATAGGAGCATTATATCCAGTTAAGAGGAGTAGGAATAAGAATATAAAGTCGAAGACATACTAATGAAAATATGAATTAAACAACAAAAATGAACAAAAGCAAGATAAGGTATACAAACCAATAGATAGCTGAACTTGGTACTTTTTATTATCAATTAATATCAGTAATGAGGAAAATCGAGCTCCAAAGTCCTTAAATCATTCAATTCAGTTTGCTGCACTAGCATAACCTTGTGTTAATGATAAAAACAGTATAAATCATTCATTTACAAAATATGCTGCTTTTCAAATTACATATTATGAGCTCTTTAATACTCACCAAATGTTAATGCCTACAATAATCAGATTATTTCAATCACTCCATCTGCCAAACTAGTATGCAGAAAGCCCTTGCAATGTATTTACGAGAAAACGTATTTTATGTATTTATTTACTTTTAAATAACTTTTACAACTGAAGTATAGTCAGTTACAAGGTGTCAACTTCTGGTGTACAGCACAATGTCCCAGTCACCAATGTAATCACAAGAAAATTTAGAATGCACTGTTCTGAACTCAGCCTACTTCATGTCGTAAGTTGTGGTAGCAATGTGATAGAGGCAAAGTTTAACAGGCAGGATGATCTCAAAGAAAAGAAACATTATTTCTCTAAATATCCCCATTTGAAAAACTTTCTACTCAAGAGCTCTTTTCTGAGAAAACCAAAGCACACAGATAAAAAACTACAAATGAAAAAGAACTATAAATTTCTATTTACATTCTGTGCTTTGAAGACAGATGTCCATGAACATAAGAAAATTATACTTAAACGTATGACTCAAACTTACATCTGCAGAATTAAAGACATCAGGCAATAGAAAGTTGAGTAGGGCCCAGAGTTCATGTAGGTTATTCTGCAAAGGTGTTCCAGTTAGGAGAAGACGGTTCGTTGACTTGAACTCACGAACAATCTCTGAAAGCTAGAAAAGTAATAGTTAACGTTGTTTTATTTCTTACAATGTTCAATATTCAGTTCTTCATCCAACCCAATATACTTTTTGAGTACAATAAAACTTGAAAATTAATCTTCTATGGAAAAATATCCTAGTTAAGGTGACACTGCCACCTTAACTTGAACAAAAAATTCGAGGCATTTCTACACTTAAAAGAATGCGGATCAGAGTCACACCTGAGACTGTTCCCCTACTTCAAAAAAATTTATTTTGTCCATTTTGGGTTCACCGAAACAGTCAGAACTCCATGGAATCCAGGCTAGTCAGTTTACACAATAATGCGTCCTTCTTTGGGCATGTTCACCTACATGCCAAGCCAAGTTCTGTCTTGGTCTGGTCACAATTTCTAAGCACCAGAGTTGAACTCTTATATTCAATTTTTAAATATGATACTACAAAACTTAAAGCACAAAAAGTAGAAAAGAACTGCAATCTTATCAATAAAAATGCACATTTTTATAGTGCTCTTAAATTAACAAGTATTCTCTAACATGCATCCTTCTTATCAGGTATTAATTCCAATTTGAAAACCACCACCTGGTGGTTTTGCTTCAGTACTGACCGTTTCTCCCAAAGTAGCCCAGTGATCCAAAGAGAGGTTCATCATAGTAACTGATGCTTTTCCTACTGTTAATGGAGTTGAATGGCAAGAATGTTGGTACTTTTCAATGTTAACACCACACTCTAATTCACACAAATCAGATAATTCTAGGTAATTAATTTTTTAATCCATATGAATACACATAAGGTGGTTCCTCAATAAAAAAAGAAACCAATGCAAACAATACTTGTACACCAAACACTGCCAAAATATTAACATACTGTAGCATAAGAGGATTAGGCCACAACAGGTATAGCAAATGAACACCAAATTTTCTTTACATTAAAAACTGTGCTCAATTTTCATTTGCCTTGCATTCAATAATTTAAACTTCCAAACCATTTTAAAAAACTGATTTTCATTTACATTCTGTGAATACGATCACAATCTTCCATCACTTTTTTATTCTGAATTCAGGAAAACAAACAAACCTATGTGGTAGTTAAAGGAAAACTTTTAAAAAGACATGGAGAACTAGCTTACCTTAGATTTTTCATTCTTTATTCTGTGAGCCTCATCGATGACCAGGTATCGCCAGTGAAACTTTTTGAATACAGATTTTTCTTTAATTACCATCTCATAAGAAGTAACACAAACATCCCACTCTCCTGGCATCATTTCATCACGAATAAAAGCAGCCTGATGCAAAATAAAGTTCCTTATATTAGAATTTGCTGACAAGATGTCACAGAATTAAAGCATCAAGAGAATATTAAGAACTTTAAGAGACCCTAGGAATCATTTGGTCTCATCTATTTTAGAGAGAGGAAATCTGAGGCCCAAAGATACTTTTGTGGTCAATTATCTGGATGACATGCTAATATTTTCACCAACAAAAGAAAGGCAAAGTCTTCATTAAACAAATACAGTATATTCAGTGAACTGGAGAAGTTCATATCACCAGAAGATGACAATTACTAGGCGCTCTCTTCACACTACATCGTGTCAAAAGGACATGGGCAAAGGAACTACTTTCCGAATACCATATTTTTACCAAGATCCAAGCATTACCAACGCCATTATCATTCCAATAAATGGAAAAAGCTCAATATACATGAGTGATTCCAACCTCGTGAGATGCCTTGTATGTTTCCTTCACTTTCCAGCAGGGGTGAGTCAAAACCTTTGTTCGAGGGTCATGAAAGCCCCCTAATGTTTTTGTGAAATCCCTGATGTTGTTATGAGGCAATGAGTGTGACTTTATAAAGGGAACTTTATCTAGTACAGGAGTCTATTTAAAATGGTGAGACTACTTAAAACTATTTTTAAACCTTCATAGGCAGTGGCCAATGTGGTAGCCAAGTTGACTGAAAGCATTTTTAATTTGTATGAACTGAATTCTAGATTATTTTTATCATGGGTCAAAATAAAACCACAAAGGTTAACAGGGAGCAGCAAAATCTATACTGAAAAGGGGTTGATTAGCACTGTAAACCCAAAATTACAGTGCATAAACAAAATTAACTGTTCACGTTATAAAAATCATTATTTCACAAATTCAGTTATGTACCAAACACCAGGGACTCTTTCAACAAATACTCAATGAGTGCCCATTATGTATAAAAGGCTTGCCTGAGCTGAAGTAGAGGACAGAAAAAAGGCTTCTGTAAATCTCGGCTGCACCCTGGGAAGTGGTCAGTCAAAAAGTTATCTAAGATATTAGGGAGTTAGAGGCAAAATAAAAAGAACCAGGGTGCCAGATCCCATTTGGTTCTGCAAATATCTTATCTTTCATTCTGTGTAATATTCAGTTTAATGGTTCCTCCTACAGTTTCATGGAACATATACATATTTTAATTTAAATTAGCTCTGCTTTGAAATTTGTGTAACTACTTGACTTAGAGTTAAATATCTTGACACTAAAGATCACATAATCCAAAAGCTCTCATCTTACAGGTGACAAAAATTAAGGCCCTTCAAGATTCATTCACATCACAGCCAGTAGCAAAGCTAGAACTAAAACCAGATCTCCTGTTTCCATATCCATGACCTTTGATGCCTCTGGAGTGGAAAAGGAAGAGGTTGAAAACTGTGTTTGGAAATCACACCTCTAAATACTTCAGGACTACACTAGTTTTAAACAGGAGCAGGATTTTCTCTAATAATTTCCAAACTTAATTACCTACTGTATTACCATCATATATTTTACCAAATATTTTACTACCAAAATATGAGCTCATAAAATGTTGACAGAAGGCCAAGAAAATAGAAAGACCCAATATATCTATCCTGTGTGGTTACAAAGGTTCAAATCTGTCTATAAATAAAGATCTGGATTTTCCCTATATATAATGACACCTATACGTGTCGCATATGGCACAATAATTATTTATGTAATTACAATTACTGGTTCTCATACTCTTTTGACAATGGCCCACAGTAAAAGTGTATTTTAGGTTGCAATCCAGTATACACATACATATTTGAGAACGTGAATACTGAAAGAAGCAATACGTATCCTCACTACATATGAAACTCTGCTATTTTCTATTATATTCTATCTCAATGTTTTAAAAAAATTGTAGTCACCACCCACTAAGCTGAATTCCCAACCCATTAATGAGCGGCAGTTTGAAAAACACTGACTTTCAAGATTAGTTTTCAAGATTAAGATGTTTTTGAAGTCTCTAGAAGAATTTCAACCACCCGTCGGGTAGAGATAGGGCAGTCACCAATAAAATACATTCAGTCTTTCCTGAAAATCCCCAGAGATACTTCATGAAACCCTTGGATTCCATTAAATATAGTTGAAAACCACTGATGTACATTTTTACTGAGACATGATGAAAATACAAGCCTACATATTTCTCAGTATCTACGACCTTCAAGAAATAATTTTAGCAAAAAAAATCAGTACTTTAGAACTGCAAAGTTTTATAACAAATAGTATTACATTAAATAATAACAGTGATCAGAAAGAGTTCTAAGTGACTAATTTGCTACTGGGAAATATTAGCCATAAGGAAGAATCAAGCCTGTAATTCTAAATTTATGAACTCAGTATTTCAATATTTAAATTATTTATGTTAAATTTAAATAAATTTAAGTAATTTTTCTTCAAGCAAAATGATAAAAATGAAATTACATAATTCATTATGCTACCATTCTTTTGAGGATATCTTTTGATAACCTATCTAAATATGTAAAATAGAATAAATCTTTAAACTGTGTTCTCTGGAGACAAAATAAAGACAAAGTTTAATAATATGCTTTCTAAGCTGATTATTCATTTTGGTATTTTTGCATAATTCATTATTTTTAGATTAATTCAACAGTCCTAAAATAATTGTAGCCTACTATATTTACACATTGCTAACTTAAACAAGAACCCAGAGTTTATAATATTATCTAAGAATATATGCATACATGTATTTTTCTATTCAAAGATCAAAACTAAAAGCTGTGTCTATGCATAAACACAAAACACAAAGCTCTCTGTACAAACAGAAAAGGTTCCATTCATGTGTATGTGCATGTTTACAAGTCAAAGTCAAAAGTAAAAAATTTAAATAAAAAAACTGACATGGAAATTTATACATTTTTGGCATCAAAACAGCACAAATAATAGAATCGCTGATAAGATATACTGTTAATAAAATAAGACTTTTTAAAATAAAATGTCACTTAAAAGTGCAACTTAAAAAAGCTGAGGTTAATGAGTTAGTTAAAAGTAAATGCAAGTAAGCATAATAATGGATTGTCCATTATGAACAGGTTAACACATCTACCTCATATAAGTGTTAAGAGAATTAGCTTAATTAATATATAAAAAGCACTTACAACAGAGCCTAACACAGATTAAGCACAAGTTAAGTGTTATTTAATAGTAGCAGTCAACTCAAATGCCTTTTATAGCAATAGGATACAACTTAACACCAGAAACGATGCTATTCTTGATTCCCTTTTTAAACCTGTTTCTCACTTACTCTCGCATCCTTGTCTCCAACAAAACAAATAACACGAAGAGATGGGACCCATCGTTTAAATTCATTCATCCAGTTGTGTAGAGTAGACTTTGGAACTAAAACCATGTGAGGTCCAGGAATGTTTCGGTAATGTTTCAGGTAACCAAGCAAAGCAATCGTTTGTAAAGTCTTACCAAGACCCTGCATTATCATCACAAGGAAAAAAAAATCCATAAACGTTTTTTATTTAATGCAACATTTTATTAGTAGAAACATTACAAAAGGTATTTGCCAACTATCTCACATAGGGAAAAGTTAAAAGACTTTTTTTTGAAGTGAATAACCATTCCAATTCAATACTTACCATGAGCACAAAAAGAAACCAAGAACTTGCAGTTAGAAAGTTACTCAACAAAGTAACTTTCTATTTGAGAGACTTTTACTCCTACAGGAGCAAGAAATGTATATAATTTTTCCCACTAGTTGCAAAATTAGTAATTTTGTCTACTTCACAAAGACACATTTCCTTTACCAGCCTGCTTAGATATCATCTTCCTTTCCCACTGTCCCCAACATTATTACAGCCCTGGCATGAAATATTCAGACTACACATCTCAAGGGGCATGTAGCTCTGTACTTGCATTTCACACCTTGTAGACCTAAGGAACCGTAACAGAACAGAACATAAAAGAACTTTGCAGCCAGAAAGGACCCTAGAGAGATTACCTAGACCAGTGGACTTTTAAAAAAATAATATACTGACTGAACACCTGTGAACCCACGACCTAGCCCATGGGAAAGAGAATTCCGTCCTATGCTGCATGACCATTTAAAACAGCCTCTGGCTTTATCTCTACATGAAGTATGTATTTCTTTAACAAACCTAAGTTTGAACCTATTTTTATAAGAGTTACCATATCTGATATTTCACTTATGAGATGGGTTTTATGAATGCTATGTATCAATATCTTAAAATGTTTATACTCCTTAACCAAGTAATTCCACTTCTAGAAATCCCATGGAAATAATATGAGAGGTGCAGAAAAACTAAATTCTCATAGGGTTTTCATAATAGTATTATTATATATCAGATATACATATATATGAACAATATATTCTATATACAGATACATAATATATACTATATACATACTATACATTAACCAATCCAAATGACCAGCAATAAGGGAGGAGAGGAATAAAATTATGGAACCTCCCTAGGATTAATTATTATGGAGTGGCAACTATATGTCCATCATTCCTTAGCTTTCTTCCTGACTCCCACCTGGCACTCTACTGTCAAGACTCAACACTGCTCTTTACTTTTTTGTTCTTTTTCCCATCTATTCACACTTTCTGATTATCACACATGGCGGCATTTATATTCATTCATGCATGCATTCATTCATTTATTGTTTGGTTTATTCATTCACTCAAAAGTACAAGGAGTTTTTTTTTATACCATTTGAGGAAATTTCAATAAGCATTTTGTGGCCTGTGAAACTGTATGTTCTAGAGGGTACTTAAAGAAACAATTCTTGACTTTACAAAAGCCTTTCCTGTTATAACTAAATAAAACAGCCTCCAAGCCTCAGCGAAGCAGTTCAGCTCAGGTATTTCAAATTTACATAAAAATTATTGATAACTGAGAATGTGTTTTAATCTACCAACTCCTTACCATTTCGTCGGCCAAAATACCATTGACTCCATTTTCATACAAAGAGATCAACCAGTTCAGTCCTCGAATCTGATAATCTCTCAGTGGTCCCCCTTTCACGTCTGAAAAAAAAAAATCAAGGATGTCTCTCTCGTATTTTCATTAATACAGCCAAGTAAAAATTTTCTAAAACCAAACGAGAAACAAAAATACCAACATGATGAAGTACTTACACGAAGGTGATACCTCAAATCTAACACACACATTAGATGTTCTCCGACTCTCCGAGAGAAGCTCTTCATCTTCTTCTTGTTCTGTGCGCCTGTGACGGTAGCTGAAATGAAAAAGTACTTTCATATTCAACCCAAATGCTAAGGTGTCCATTAAGTCACTAGACATTGTTAATATCTTTTATGAAGAAAGAGTTACCTAGAGTCTTGCTTAGAAGTTGGCAGAACCAGCCTATATTTCTACTGATTGACTTCCAGTGAGAAAAAATATTGTTGCCTCCAGAACATATTTACACTGACAATAACCTTATTTTTTGAATAGAAAATCACACTGAATAAGTGAAGAAGGAAGGGAGGTATGAAGGGAGGTAGGAGGGAGGCTGGGAGGAAGGGAGGGCAGGAGAAAGGGAAGAAAGCAGAGAAAGATGGCAACGTACTCTCCGGCAGAAATTAAGCTCTGCTTGTCATCCTTCTTTATTCGAGGGCGCCCCAATTTCATGTTTAGAGGAGATGTTGGAGATTTCTGTGCTGAAGGTTGAATGAAATGTGCAAAAAGTTCTGTCTGCTTCAGTAAAAATTCAAATCTCTTTGCTCGATCTGCTTTCTAATTTACAAGAAAAAGAAAAAGTAATGATTTCCTTTTGTGTTCATTCAAATTTTAACAGATATTTATATTGCACTTACTTTGTACTATAGTCTAAGCACTTTAAACATACTAACCCATTTAATTCTCTTAATAACCTGTGCGGTAGGTACCAGTGTCATCCCCATTTAATGATGATAAAACTGAGGCACAGAGATGTTAAGTAAGTTGCCCAAGCTCCCACAGCTAGTAAGTAGCAGAATTTGAAAATGGTGTTTTCAGATAGTTTGAATAGAGGTCAAGTGATCTGACAGACGTGATAAATGTTGCAGTAAGAAGCATCCTGCTGAAAGAGTTGGGGTCAAAATAGCAAATTCTGAGTGGCTTGGGAAGCTAACCAAGAATTTTCAAGCTTCATCTAGAAATAATTTAAATCTTGGAACAGTGTCATCTTGCCTCGAAATATTTTCAATGTCATGGCACAATAATGTAATAAACATTTCTCTCTTCAACTATAGTGATCTGGAAAATTGTGTTTTATGCTAAGAGTATATAAAGTTTCTCCCCAAAGTGAGGATTTGGAGAAAAAATATATACACACACATACACAAGTGAAATAGTTACTATATATCAGCAATTAAAAATTGATACATACTAAAATTTCTCAATAAATTGTAAAAGGTTGTATAACTTACACAGTATAAATGCAATAAAACTTTTGTTCATTAAAAAATCTTAAAAGATCAAAAAATGTCTACATCATTCCACATAAAGGAAAAAAAAGGTGACTTTTTAATTCCTAGTCATTTTCTGACCACAGGGTATAGAATATTTGATTGCCAATAAAGGATGCATAATTAATAATACAGAAACTTACAAGAATTCATTAACATAAATACAAGAATTAGACAAACACATTCAGACCAGTAGCTGGACGGAAGCCAAAACCTTTCCACTTTATGTTATCCTCACTGGAATGTTGTTTTTAGAGTTGTTAAAACATTAACTGTCTACGTTAGATGTGGTCTTAAACATTAAGGCATGGAGTTTTGTAAAATCACCATGAGCAACCAGAAAGTGTACTTTATCTCTACTTATTTTTATAATATTACTGCAAAAACAACACCTCAGCAATCCCTCAAAGAAATTCAGTTCCAGTTCCAACTACTGGTAATTTCTCTTTTGAGTTAACCGAGTTCACTGGTTTTGAAAGATCCCAGGGCATAAAAGTCTAGTTAAAATTAAAGCTAAAATATGGGTTTTAGTGACTAAAAGTTAGATAATTAAATGTATATCAAAGCTGTAGGTGAGCATAAGTGAAGTTATACTGCTTGAGTATGTAATATTTTCACACACTGGGCAAAATATCTATCAAGAAAATGTATTACCATATTACATGTTTCATAATGCGTAGCTTTCATTCATATACCCAAAGCAAGGAGAGAAGGAGAAAAAAAAAATCAGTCTGGTTTTGTGACTTACTTTCTCTCAGCCATACTGATACTGCCACTGATATTTTTACTTTGTGGATAAAATATTCTAGCATAAAATACCCAATTATGGGGTAAAGAGTGCTAAACAAAAGCAAAGAGATGTGGCTTCTGTTCCCAACTATTCCATACAGTTTCTCTGATATTCTATTTCCTCATCTGAAAATGAAGAGATTCACTTATCCAACAAAAACCTATTACGGTGGATTATATATTAAATTACTTTCCAATTCTAAAACCTATGATTCTGTATTCATTATATATACCCATGCTTATGTATTTTTTCATCTTTCACATCTCTTCTATAAAAACCAACTACTACATTCACTATCCTACCCAAGAACGTATTTACCATTTTCTCTTCATATTCTGGATCCATCTCCTTTTCAGATTTAGAAGCTTTAGCAGCAAGTTTAAGTTGAAATGGAGAAACGTTTTTCTAGAATTTCAAAGAAAATAAATCATCAAATTGCAAAGCAAGGTCAACATTCTCATTTGAAGAAAGAAAGAAGCAATTAAATACTAAATAAATAAATCAACATGGGCCATGCATAGACCAATGGTGAGAGAATGTCATGAGCAGGGCTTATGATTAATCCAGTTCTGTGCACCTGAGGTCCAATTAAAAAAATGAGAAGAATTGTGAAAGCAAGAGAAATTACAATAATTGAAATGAAACCGAAAAGATGGAAAAATGAGCCTTTCCACCTATTCTCTAACGTAAAGTGTAAGAAAGAGAATAACCACTGAATAGGAGATTTAAAATCTAGAATATTATCAACCACAAACCAAAGAATTCAAGGAAACTAAATAGTAATTCTCAGAAACATTTCTTTATGTAATGGAAACAAGCCAAACTTTTGGAAGAAAAGACTGCGGTTTTTGTTCCTGAAAAGACACGATTTTTAAATATTGTTTTCATATTCTAATCAGAACATTTAAATTTTTTATGTAATGTAATGTGATTGTATTTAAAATAATAAAATAGTACAGTTTCAAACTTTTGGTTTATGTTCATTTTGTCCAACCGGAAAGAAACTGTTTTAAGCTATATTACATAAACATTTTGTAGAAGCAGTTTCTCAGAGTTATTAACTATTAAATTTTGATATTAAAAAATTGTAATTTAGTGAAAACTAACACAAATCAACTAGTTTAAAATACTGAAATTATCTAGGGGGTTATCTCACACATCCTATCCTTTGTAAAGCCAAGCTCGTACTTATAAATATAAATAGATATGAAGAATACATCTCCTTCCCTATAAGAAATCAAGAAATAAAATAAAAACACAAATCTACCCATTAAGTACCAAAGTGTTTCAGTTTTAACACAAATTTTGCACAAGTCAGGATACAAATCTGTTTGATAAAACTAAGGAAATTATATCCATTTGATCATGGCTTTTGACACCCGGTTCCTGCAAGTTTGGGTCACAAATCAACAGAAGAATGTGATCTTAAACAGAAGAAAAACATGGCTCCAAATAGTTAATGAATGTTCTCCAACATTTACTAAAATTTCTATTTTGAGGAAATCCAAACTAAGATTATGGAATTTGACCCTGGTCAATGTTATCCTTTGGAGCACTGATCAGATATTGTTCAGTTATTCTTAACCCAAATAACAGCCGTCTTGATTTACAGCATCTTATATGTATATATCATCTATATGGGGTGTTGTGAATGTAATTTTGGATGGATGAGAATAGAAACCACTAAAATCCCCTCAATCCCACACTTTCAAACTGTCACATATACTATAAATCCTATTTTATTTTCAAAGCAACAAGTCAGGAAAACTGGGTAACAAAATCCACACCTTCATTATTCCTTGAAAAGCTAAATGAAATCTAGTTTTCAGGTTTCAAAATTACTCCGCCTCATATATACAAGTATATATCTAATAACGTCGGATGTAAATTTCACTTATAGAAAATTAAAGCCTTAATATTAGAAAAACATTTTACTCACTACTTTTTTGCTTACCTTGTGTTAGAATACCATAAAATTTTAGTTATATGATAATTAAAATTCATAATCTTGAGCACTGCCATTAAAAGCTGTAGGTAATTACTTAATTGGCACTATCTTCCACAACAAATTTTAAAATACCTACCTTCTAAACCTTCACATTTGTGTATGTATATGTTTTCACAAATACACCTCTCATACAAGAAAAGATAAAAGGTGACTAACATACTCTAATGAATGCCTTATGGATACTATCGTCTGGTAGTCTAGATGCCATGAGAATGCTGCACAAGGTCACCAAGATGCCCTCTCTTAAAGACCATGACCTTTTTCTTGACATATTCATTACCAAAAATACCAACTCCAACTTTCACAGCATTAGGTTATCCAACTGTCACTTAAACCAAGGAAGTTCAAGAACCAGAAGGTAAGCAAAAATACCTTTCTGTAGCTCAATGTCACAAGACAATCCACAAGTCTCACCTACTTCAAGCACCATGAAAATGCTCTCATTCAGTCTATTTTCTTTTATTTGATATACAGTTCCAGCAAGTTTGATAGTATGGCTTCCCACTCTACAGAGAATAAAATAAAGGCAGCAGCAAGTGACACAGGAAAGACCACTAGAAGAAGGCACACTGTCAAGAGCAAGAAGAGATGACAGCAGGCCAGGACTAAAACTTCAGCTCCACAGCAGCGACATCCCTTCTTCTTGGTGTTCAGGTGAAATTATTTCCCTCTCCCTGCTGTGTTCACTTGTATTTTTGTATTTTACAGTTGTTTTCAATGAAAAGGTTTTGTCATACCTATGTCCTATATCGTAAACCAATTCTCTCTGATTAAAGTAGATGAAGTGTTTAAAAAGTGATAGCTTGAGAATTGAGGGAGGAGGCTGAAAAATTATGGAAAAATCAGCACAAGACTGGAAATGTCTGGGAGGTGATTATTTAATTGACGGGAAACACCCTCCTAGATCTCAAATGCCTATGTGCCACTGTCAGAGTACAGTCACTGATGGACAGGAGGAAAAGGTTAATCTGTACTTTTAGTACACTGTTTAAGCGGTCAAGGCAGTGCACAAATATTTAGATGAGGGGTACTGGATTACTTTGTTTGGCAGAAAGGTACAAATGAAAGCACTCAAGTAGATGTTTTGGTACTACTCAGATTTCTAAGAAAAAATTAAAAATAAAGAAGATGCAGTGACGAAAGTAGTAAACTTCAGATATCCAGAAAGTTCCTGCCGGGCAGCACCTCATTTCCTGAGCAGACAAATGAGGTACTATTAGGGCAATTTCTGATGAGGCCACAGAGTACATGAATATATATGCATCAACTCAGTGCTTATTATACAAGGTTTTTTTTTAATTGATTCGCAATCTCTTCACAATTCAAAAAATGTATACACCCTGGATATCTGACAATCTTTACTGCCATACAAAAGACGGCTGAGCACTTACATCTGCCCAGTCTAGGGAATAAAAGGCACCTAGACACATTCCTCAATTTCCCAACGTTGATTTATATTGATATGTGGTATTTGGCCCAGCTTTAATCATCCATATTGTCTTATGGATCCAAGTACCACACAGATCTTAAACGCGTTTGTTTTCTATGGTTTTCACTTAGCACTACAATTGTCTTTCTGTTTAGTCAGCCTTGTAACAGTAAAATATGTCACTTAAGCAACTGCTGAATTTAAAATTACTCTAATTCACGGCAAAAGGTGTTAATTTCCCTCAAAAGCTTTTCGTTTGGTCGTATAGGATCATATAATGATTCAGACAAAGCCACTTGAGATCTCTAAAGCATAATTTTAATTACCTACCGTTTTTTTAATTGCGATATGTCTACTCGTAAACGGGAAAAAAATCCAGCCATAAATGATCAGCTCCACAGTTTTATTATACATGAAAAATCCTTATGCCCCATCCTATTTTTTTAATCTCAATTTTTCAACGCATTTCATAGTTTTATTTGCACATCTCGGTCCATATGAAATATACCTTATGGAGATAATACATATTTTTCTGGATCTGGCTTTAATAGGTGTCAGAGCGGTCCCCTTAGTACGTTAACACCAGTTCATCCTGGCGACGCTGGGTTAAAAAAAATTAAAAAAAAAAAAAAACACCCTGCGTGTGTCCAGGAGCCAGCAGCGCCCACTAGGAAAGGGAGGCGGAAGCCTGGAAGGCTTGGGGCCGGATTGGGGGACCATTTGGGTGGCCCTGGAGTGAAACACTATACCGTCGGGGGCGGGGCAGGAGAGGGTGAGGGTGCACACGTTGGAAATTTTCCTAAACCACCGTCCACTGTTCCTCAGTTGGGGTGTGGATTTGGGGAGGCGGGGGTACAACGCCGAGAGCTCATTTTCTCGGGGTGACACCCCCCCCCCGCCTCACTCAGCAGGCGGGGACCAAACGAACAAGGGATGATTTTTTTTTTTCCCCTGCCACCCAAAGGGCCGACACTACCAGTCAGAGAAATCAAAGTCTCTCCTATCGTCCTCCACCTCCCAACCACCGGCACCTGGAAATTCAGACTGAAAAAAAAAAAAAAAGAAAAACAGTAAAACCCTTTTTGCATGAGTGTGGGATTGAAGGGCCCTGATTTCCCAGGCAGAGGCCGACGGGAAGGGAGGGGGGGGGAGAGGCAGCGAGCGAGAAGAGAGGGAGAGGCGGAGGCTTTTTCCTGCACGGCCCCATCCCCCACCCCGTTACCCCAGTTCCGGGAACGCGAAGGGGGCCGGGGGCTGTCCAGGGGCGCCCCAGCCCCCAAGCCCCGGGATAACGGGCACCCGCCACCCCGCGCCGCGCCCGCGCCCCAGCCCCGCCCCCGCCCTCCAGGCGGCGAGAAGGAAAGGGGGAGGGGAGCGAATGCTAGACTGTTCCGCCGCCCCCACCCCGCGCGCCCGCCTCCCCCAGCCCCCAGCCCCGCCGAGCTTCGTGGGTACATGTCGGCGCCCAAAGGTCAGGGTTTGGGCCCCTTGGAGGGGCGGTACGGGATTTGTCCACTGCACACACACCCCCTTCCTATTTACCTCCTTCTTCTTCTCGCCCTTCTCCGTGGCCACGGTGGCTTCGGTGGCCGCGGTGGCCGCGGCGGCCGCTCCCTCCTCCTTAGAGGTGGACGGCCCCGGCTGCTCGTCCTCTACGACCACGATCGTGGCGGTCGCATCAGAGGCTGCCACGGTGGCTGCCACTGCGGCGGTGTCCGGCTCCATGGCGTGGGAGCGGGAACGAGGAGGGGGACGAGCAAGGGGACGAGGGCTCCTGGGCGGCGGCAGTGGCTGCACTGGAAAGAGCTAGATGGAGCAGGGGTGGGGAATCACTCGCTTCCAACCCCTTCGCTCGGCCCCCCCTTCTTTAAATAACCCTCAACCCTGCCCCACTTCCGTCCACCCACCCTACGTCATGGCCTCCCCCCGTCACCCTCCCCCCTTCCTCCACCCCCCCCTCAACGATCGCGAGACTCCCCCTCCCCACCCGGAGCCCGGGCCGGCCCCGCACGACCAACTGTTGCCTGAGCGTGGGGCTCGGACAGGGGTGGAGGCGGGAACCCGCAGCCCGCGGCCCCCAGAAAATCTCCTTTCCCACACGCCCCCACCAGTCAGCCTGAGCTCCCCTCGCAGATGTGTGCAGAAGGAATCCTCTTCCCCTTAAATCTGCTCTTTGTACCTCGGGGCGCTCTCCCCTTCTTGCACAAAGAACTTTTCCTCTGCTTAATAGCTCTACTGTAGAAGGTCTGTATCACCATTTGCAAAGCCCAGAACCCCTTTGGGGACTGCCCTTTCCCAGGTCCCCAAACGGGGATTGGTGGTGCACTTCCCACCTTCGTAAATTCTGCAGAAGCAGAAGCACTCCTTGAATCTCCTGATGGCAGCTGCGAACATTCACTTACAAGGCAAAGCGTGACTCGGGGCTTTAGGTATAGTCGCTCTATTTTGAACTCATACCTCTCGATGGCCAGTGTGCAGTAGCCCTTCTTTTGCTCTCACCACTGAATTTTTAAACTCCTGGGGGGCAAGATCAAGGTCCCCACAGAACCTGTGGCAACTCGTGGTAGGTGCCTTAATAATAGTAGCTGGATTGAGTTATTGTGATTTTTGGTGTTCTCTTCGTATCCCTGTTGTTATTTAGTAGTAGTTCAACACCAATAAAATGCAAGATCATGGATATAAAAGCATTTTGTAAAAAGTATGCAAATGTCAATTATTAAATACTATTCTCCTATTTCTCCCCACCATTTATTTTGACGAATAAAGGGAAGATTTACATCTTAGTTTCTAAATTTCAGATATTAGGGACAAAAGATAGAAAAATGTATAGAAAACAGTATACCAAACAACAATCACAAACCCTACAATTTCCGAAATGAAGCAAATATTTTCCAAAGTGTAAAGAAATCATGATTAATTTCCCTCAACACATCTTCCTAAATTACCAATTTGAAATCAAGTGTGATTTCTGCAAATAGCAGAAAGGCACACAGTTGCCCCTGCCCCCAATATATCCCTTTTTCCTAGGGATAATACCCTAAATTCCTTTTTGTTTTAAAGCTGTGACTCCTTAATACACAAAAACCTTGTGACATTTTAGCTAGTATTGGTCATTTACACCTTAGAGTGAAGGAGTGTGAGATCCTGTTCAGGGACTGATTTTGAACAGAGAAAAAGAAGCCAAGAGCAAGACACAGGTGATTGAAGGAGTGTGTCACTGAGAGGAAAGAAGAGGCTGGTGGTGCTAGCTTTACTCTGAATTTACTTTCATTATGTTCGTCTCATTTACTTTAGATTTTGCCCCCCACTCCGTGCTCATGTTTCTCACCCTGAAGTACACATGTGTACTATCAAATGAATATTTGGAGTATAAGTATTAAAAATAGTTCTTATTTCTGAAGCATCGACTTTAGTCCAAAAGTGGGATGGACCTAAGCCACTTAACAGGTCATTTGAAACACGATTTTTCTACTAAAATGCGCAGATGTATTAAGGACTGAACTGCTGAATTTGAAGTGCCTCAAAATAAAAGCTTGAGACTTCTAGTTGGATACCCTACCCCTTCCCCACTAACTGTCCAATGCCCTTGGTCACTAAGGGTTGTGTGGTGGGAAAGTTTGAGAAGCACTTGAAAGAGAAGGATGCTGTAATACATGCAACCACCTACCTGACTTGAGAAAGACCCTTCCAGACAAGGGCAATGGAAGAGTTCTTTATCACCAAACTGCAGCTATGGGAGGATAGAAATCACCTTTCATTGCCTGGGGCTTCACAGGAGAAAGGCTTAAGAAATATCTGTTGTGTATGTATGTGTTCCTGCTTGCAAGGGTCCTTTATTCGATTGTATTTCTCATTGCCAATGTATGATATTTCAGTTACATCGTTAGCTACGTGCACTTTTGTGAGGAAATCTGGGAAACTCACATCCTGTCATAACACCTTTTCTCTGGGAACATGTGTTCCAAGTTCCCAAAAAAGAATTTAGAAATTAATTTGGGGGACAAAACATATCTGTACATTGGCAATTGTCCCTGTATGTATAATGTAATCCTTCCTTTTCAAGATAACACGGCTCAAAGTGCTACCGAGTATAAGTTTGGCTGGAGAGGTCAATGCTTGGTCCATAGACCTTGCCACAGGATTCATGTAAATATTGCCCTTTGGCTTGTGGCAACAGCTGCTATTTACAGAGCATGTGCTATTCTTATTTGCAAATCGGCCTAAAATTCATGATCTGTAGACTTTGTTCTACAAGTCACCTCCTTTCTGATCCTACACAACATCTTGCTCTGTCTGCTATGACTTTCCCCTATTATGTCTTTTCATTTGAAATGATCTTGAATTGCTCTGCTCCATTGAGATTGGAGAACAAAGCAAATTTTTATTTTATTTTATTTAGAGAACCTTTAGGTCGTATTTGGGAATCTCAAAATGAATCCTACTGTACAGAAGAATCTGTCCATTTTGTCTGATTATGATCATTGTAGAAGTTATCCAATAGTCACATTTTCACATAGCCAAACTTGTTGAATAGCTACCAGAACGCGTGTCCAGTGACAGTATTAAATACGTTTATAAAGTTCCACAAAGGCAAGGTCAAGGGCTTGGTGTTCCTTCTCTTATCCTGTATCTGAAATTTATCACTGAAACCACAGTATGACAAAAAAAAACACATTGTGATCCCACTAATCAATGTTCTTCAGAAACTGGCACAAAAGATTCTGGGGACAGTATCTTGCTTACCACTGTAGTAACCATTCTGTTCATATCAGTGAGCTTCTGCACCATTCTTGTTAAAGACATTGATGATAGTGACATTTTTGAAAATGGGACATTTCCTCAGTACTCTGTATATTAAGGAAAAGGTAGTGGTAATAGCTAGTACACATCTCCCAATTCTTGAGCACTCACTATTGTATCAGACACTGTGCTAGATTCTTTCCATATGACATTGCTAATCCTCCCAGTAATTTTATGAAATAAATATTATTATCCCTGTGTTACAGATCAGAAAACATAAACTTAAAGAGGCTACATAACTCATCTAAGGTCTCACAGCTAGTGAGTGACAGAAGCCAGAGTCAAATCCCAGATTGTCTGGCTCCAAACTTCATCTTTCCACTTCACCTTTATTAAGTAATCTCTACTTCACAAGGCTTCCTCCTGGACTGTGGAAATCATATTGAGAAGATGACTGAAAAATATTTCTGCCAATTGTCTCCATGGTGTGCCCCCTGAGTTTATGAGAAGAAATTGTCACTCTTAAGGCTCTGGTACTATGGACAGCCAGATAATTTCTTCAGCTCCACATAGAAGTTGTTGTAAGGTAGAAGTTGGAGAATAATTTGGGATTCTTGCATGTACCCAAAGTCAAGTCTTGGAACAGTAATGGACCCAGGACAATTTGAATGCAGGGAGGGGGAAAACCTAACAACTTAGATGTCCAAGAAGAAGTGTTTGGAGAATATTGTATAGTACGTTCATAATGGAATACTATGCAGTCAGTATGAATGATTATGTATATATGTATCTGATGACATGGAAACATGCTTCTAATAGATTGTTAAGTGAAAAAAGGCAAGCAAGAAAATAGAGTCATCTCATTTTTGCAAAAAAAGAAGGAAAGGAAAGAAAGAAGGAAGGAACTATTTATATAAATAGATTTCCACAAAGGAGAAAGTCTGGAAGATTATACTGTAAATGTTAACAGCAGTTACAGCAACGTGGTAAGATTATGGGTGACTTTTTTCTTATTTTTGCTTTTCTACTCCTAATTTTCCTTGATGAAGGTGTTCATTCTTATAGATAAATAATGTTTCAAAATATATATATATATATATAACTGAATCATTTTGCTGTATACCTGAAGCTAACCCAATATTGTAAATCAACTACACTTCAATAAAAAATACAGGAAAAAATAACATTTTCACAGATGAATCAAAAAATATTGCTCAAAACTGGACAAGTTGAAAAATACCTAATAGAAAGAATAGGAGCCAGTAGATAGGGTAAGTCAAAAAAGTGAAAAGAATAGTTTCACACTGAAGAGACAATGCAGTGATGTGTAATGTAATGGAAGAAGTATAAATCACTGTGCTGTTTACAATAATGTTACCTGGTTAAGGAACTGGTTGTGTTTGTTTTTTTTTGACATTATCATTTTAAGTTGCACGTGAAAGGATTTTTTACTTTTAAAATTTATCACTCAAACCCTAGCTCAGGAAAAAGATACAGCCAGATTTTTTAAATACTTCCCTCCCTGAAATTCTACACACCCATGCGTGCCCTGAAACATAAAACACATGTTAAGTAATGTGAATTGGGTTTGCTAAAAGCAAATGGTGAATATTATTAGAGGGAGAATAGCACAATTATTACCAGCTTGGGCTCTAGAATCGGAAAGGCTTGGAGTTCGAATTCTACCAAATTGTTTAACCTCTCTAAGCTTCAGATTTGCAGCTGTAAAATGGATAAAATAATACCTAACCCAAAGTGGCTTTATGAGGACTTAATGTAAAAGTATACATATGTAAAACATTTAGCATGGTCTTGGCATGCAATATGCACTCAATGGATGATAATTAACAAAAAGAAAAAAGCAAGGTGATGCTTTGAGCCAAGGAAGAAGCCAGGATATGAGAAAGTTAGTCCGAAAGTCGGTCCTAAACTAAAGTGGAAGTAAGGCAGAACTGTTGTTTGCCAAGTGATTTTCTCTGTTCGTTATCATTTACTGGGGTCAGCAGTTTGGTGCAATTACACTTCCTCAAAGGTAAGTTATGAAGAAAGGCAGTAAATGAGGAAGAAGAAGGTCAGGACACTTCGCTACTTAGACTGTGACCTCCTTGAGGACAGGGACCATGTCTGATACTTCTTTGCTTAAAGGCTACATGATGTGAGGTGGAGGGAACGGGATCAGGGGCTGGCTCCCCAGTGACAGTGTGTCCTCCACCTTCCACACGTACCCTTCAGGTGTTAAGTTGCCCTCCGGTTTCTCCCACTTTGCTTCCTTTAATTTTGCCCTAGGTGTCCATTTTGAACAGATTTCTCATGCATAATAATATATTTATAGAACACTTTTTAAGGCTCTTTTACAGCTTACTCACTACGTGTAGAATAATATATCAAGACCAATAGGGAGGAGGGTAATAGTCAGTGGTAGAGTGCACGCACAAGGTCCTGGGTTCAATCCCCAGTACCTCTGTTAAAAAAATTAATCTTCTGGAAGAGTTTGAGAAGGACTGGTGTGAGTTCTTCTTTGTATGTTTTGTAGAATTCCCCGGTGAAGCGATCTGGTCCTGGACTTTTATTTGTAGGGAGGTTTTTTATTGCTATTTCGATTTCATTTCTAGTGATCGGTTTGTTCAAGTGGTCAGTTTCTTCTTGATTCAGTCTTGGTGGACTGTATGTTTCCAGAAACTTGTCCATCTCCTCTAGGTTATCCAGTTTGGTTCCATATAGTTTTTCATAATATCCTCGTATGATATTCTGTATTTCTATGTTACTTGTTTTAATTTCTCCATTTTCCTTTCTTATTTTGCTAATTTGTGCTCTCTCTGTTTTCTGCTTTGTGAGTTTGGCCAGAGGTTTGTCAATTTTATTTACTTTTTCAAAAAACCAACTTTTGGTTTGATTGATTTTTTCTATGCTTTTTTTTTTAATCTCTATTTTATTTATTTCCTCCCTGATCTTTATAATTTCCTTCCTTCTGCTGCCATTTGGGGTTTTTTGTTCTTCTTTTTCTAAATTCTTTTAGCTGGTGGGTTAGATTGTTTATTTGAGATTGTTCTTCTTTTTTGAGGAAGGCCTATATCGCTATAAACTTCCCTCTTAGCACTGCCTTTGCTGCTTCCCATAAATTTTGTGTGGTTGTGTTTTCATTTTCATTTGTCTCAAGGTATTTTTGAATTTCAACTTTGATATCATCATTGACCCATTGGTTTTTTAATAGCATGTTGTTTAATCTCCATGCTTTCCTTTTTTTCTCCTTCATTTCTCTGTTGTTGATTTCTAGTTTCATGGCATTGTGGTCAGTAAAGATGCTTGAGATAACTTCTATCTTCTTAAAATTGTTGAGGCTTCTTTTGTGCCCAAGTACATGATCAATCCTAGAGAATGTTCCATGTGCACTTGAAAAGAATGTTTATCCTATTTTGGGGGGGTGTAATGCTCTGAAAATATGCACCAAATCTAATTTTTCTATTATATCATTTAATTTCTCTGTTGCCTTATTTATTTTCTGTCTGGAAGATCTGTCTAGTGATGTTAATGCAGTGTTAAAATCTCCGAGAATGATTGTATTCCCATCAGTTTCCTCCTTTATCTCTGTTAGTAACTGTTTTATGTACTTAGGTGCTCCTATATTGGGTGCGTATATATTAATGAGTGTAATAGCCTCATCTTGTATTACTCCTTTAATCATTATAAAATGTCCTTCTTTATCTTTCTTTATGGCCTTTGTTTTAAAGTCTATTTTGTCTGAAATCAGTACTGCTACACCTGCTTTTTTGGCTTTTCCTTTTGCATGGAATATCCTTTTCCATCCTTTCACTCTTGATCTATATGTGTCCTTCTCCCTAAAGTGGGTCTCTTGTATGCAGCATATTGAAGGTTCTTGCTTTATTATCCAGTCTGCCACTCTATGTCTTTTGATTGGAGCATTTAGTCCATTAACATTTACAGCTTACCCACTATGTGTAGAATAATATATCAAGACCTGTAGGGAGGAGAGTAACAGCTCAGTGGCAGAGCACATGCACAAGGTCCTGGGTTCAATCCCCAGTACCTCCATTAAAAAAAATTAAAAGATGCCTTCTTTAATAAAATAGGAACTCTGATGACTTGCAAAGAAAATGGACTAGGTCCTTGTCCTGAGCCTAGACCAGTGGTCTCAAACTTTAACACACGAGCATCACCTGGAGGGCTTGTTAAAAACACAGATGTGGGACCCACTCCCAAAGTTTCAGAATGGATAGGTTTGGGGTGTGGCTAGGAATTTGCCTTTCTAACAAATCTCCAGGTGATGCTTATGCCACTGGTCCCGGGACCACACTTTAGAACCAGTGACCTAGAACAGGGATCAGCCAGCTTCTTCTGTAAAGGGCCAGAGAGTAAATATTTCAGGCTTTGTGGGCCGTAAGGTCTTTATTGCAATAACTAAACTCTGCTGCTGCAGCATGAAAGCATCATAGACAACAGGTAAATCATGAGCATGGTCAGCTTCTAATAAAATTTTCTGTATGGACACTGACGTTCAAATTTCATGTAATGACATATTATCTCTTTTTCGACTTTTTCAACAATTAAAAAATATAAAAGCCATTGTTAGGTCAAGGGTCATACAAAAATGAGCATCAAGCTGTGTTTGCTGAGCCCTACCTGAGACTAACTATCCCAGGAAGACAAAGCAAACACAAGTGGAAAAAAGAGACATAACAAAGCAATAAATATGTGAGTAAGTGTTTAAGCTCGATAGCAATCAGGGCAATGCAAATGAAAACCACAGTGAGATTCTGCAATACCTCCACTAGAATGGCTGCGACTTTGAAAAGATGAACGATACCAAGAGTTGGTGAGGATGAGGAGCAGTGGGAACTCTCGTGTCATACAGCTGAGGGTGCAAATTGTACAAGGACTTTGGAAATCAGTTTGGCGTTCTTTGCCAGAGCTGAACACACATGTACCCTATTGTGAAATGGAGAGAGAAACGGAGATGTGCCACCCAGATTCCCCTTCAAGGAAAGACATTCTGCGTAGATATGGGGAATGCCATCAACAGATAGCCTACAGCTGCCAGCTCCTTGAAGGTCTGCTTTAGCTGCAGAGATTTGCTTTGCCCAAGGTCATGCTCTCCCGAAGATGAATGAGCAATGCAGCCGTGTAAATGAGCGAGGCCTGACGCAGAACACACTGATGGGCACTACTTGTTCCAAAGCTCCACACCAAGTTGGTTCAAGCTTTATCAGACTTGGATCACAGCCCGTCTTCTCCCTCTGCCCAATCCTTCTTCCCCTGCCTTTCTTTTGCAGATGTTGGTCCTAATAAACATCTCGCACTCAACATCCCATCTCAGCTTTTGCTTCTGGAGAGTCCAACTGGTGACATCTTTGATCCAATAATTCCACTAAGATAATCTACCCTAGAGAAAATCATTCTTTATGTACACCAAAATCTATGTATGAGAACATTGACAGCAGCTTTTGTTTGTAATCACCGAATACTGGAAACCACCCAAATGTCCATCAACAGGAGAATGAATGTGACATATTCATGTGGTGGAATATTATACATCAGTGAAAATTGTGGCTTTATATATCTACATGCATGACATAATACTGAGTGAAATAAGCAAGATATAAAAGAGTACATATTGTATGATGCCATCCATAGAAAGTTCAAAAACAGGCAAAAATATCTGTGGCTGCATTCATAATTGACAAAACTCTAAAGAAAAGCAAATAAATGATTACCACAGAAGGCAAGATAGTAGTTATATCCAGAGATGATCTTCAAAATCTTTAATGACTGGTATGATTCAAATCCAATCAGACAGGAGCTTTATACCTCATGAGAGTATGCTAGCTCTATACCAACCCTGGTTTAATTCTGGGTGGGGGAAAAAGGGGTGGTCAGAGAGAGAGGCACCTGGTTTGGGGGTGTCTTCCAAAATGCTAGCAGTGTTTGATTTCTTGACCTGGATAGAGGTTACATGGGCATTCACTTTGTAATAATTTGACAAACTGGACATATATGTTTTATGAACCTTAGAAGAAGGAAAAGTAGATATATTATAGGAATATATAAATAAATACTTTGTAAACGTTTACTTTAAAAAGTGTAACTGTAAAGCACTGGGGAGATGGTGGAGGAGTAGAGATAAGAATGATCAGACCTCATGCAGAGCTCAGCCTGTGCTAGCTCATTGTGTGCTTGTTTATTCTGTAACAAAAAGATACAAAACAGACCTTGAGAAATTCCAAGAAGTTCTATAAAAGGTACACAGAGAGAAAGGCTGTTGTTCAGAAGAGGGAGCATTCTTTTCCAGCTGAGAGGTAACTGGAGAAAAGCTTCAAAGAGGGAGGACTATTTGAGGTGAGCAATGAAGAACAGGGAGGGTTGCAGCAGGTACAGCTGCAGAGGAGGTTGGGGTGGGGGTTGGGGGAAGACAGCAATACTAAGATGGGTGTAAGAATGAGTAGTATGTGATCAAGAAATTAGTCAAGTTGATTACAGCAGCATTTCCCAACGTGTTTTGCTGCTTAACATCCTTAGGAAAATTCTAAATCACGCATTGGTTTTTATAAGGGCTACCTGTCTGTTCCACAGACTCCTATCAAATAACTATGGTGCTAGGTCCTGGGTGCTCGGTGCTCAGTATACAGCCGTAGCAAGACAGACAAGGTGGTGGAGTTTACACTGCCTATATCTGGACTTAATTTCTCTTTACTGGCACCATTCTTCCCGAGAGCAGAAAACAATCTAGACTTATCCATGTAAATTCAGTCAAGTCAAAGTTGTGTGTGTGTGTATTCCATGTTTAAACTCAATCAGATTTAGGAGTTTCCCCTTCTCCCTCCTTCTTGACCATCACGTTGATTTTGAACTCCAGAGTTTATGTAAGACTGAAATAGCAGTGGTGGGGAGGAGGTGTTCACTTCTTAGGCTCTTGATATATTCTTCACTGGCCTTCCCTGAGATGTCCAGTCACCCTGTCACCCATCCCTGCTGCCATCCGTTAAGGCAGCCAACTCCACATCAGGCCTCTAATGGCCCCGGTCCCTCCTGCCACCCAGTGCTGCTTCCCCTTGTTATAACCACAAGATTCCAGCTTCTAAGATTTCTTTTTCTACTCGCCTCCTTCTCAGCTCTGAGGCTCTTATCTTAGGATGGAGGGATGGGGTGAGGGACATAACATGTCTTACCCAGCAAGTATTCTTCCCAAATATTTCTGTCTTACACCCTGGACTGCGACATAAAACAGTAACCTAAAAACCAAGAGTATGTTCTGTCCTTCATTTGCGACATCTGCGTTGGCCTTGAGACCAGCCTCGTGTGTCACGTCCTGCCTCGAAAGGTCACAGGTTTGAGGGTAGAAGAGCACTTGGTTAATCTTTATAGATCAACCCATTAGATCCATCACAGTGTAGATGAAATGCCGCAAATAGACAACTGCTTTCAAGACCTGACTGGAATTCTTGAATTTTGTGCTTTCAAAAATATTGGCTTGTTTACTTTAATAATATTTGTGTTTAACTTCTAAACGATGATATTAGAGAGATGGTTTCACTTGGCAAATGTGGATAATTTTGATTCCTGCTAAGTGAAAAACTGACTTGACTTCAGCCATAACTCTATTTTCTCTTTTAGGGTTTTCAAAGTACCAGAGAAATAGCTATGTGCTGTGTAAGAATTTTGATCAGATAAATGCAGCTTATGGGTCTGATGAGTATCTCTTTGAGAATTTGTAGAATTTTAATCATTTTTACGAGTCTGTATTTCAACATCAGCATCTCTTTGATTCTTTATGGTTATATGTTAAACAGCTTGTGACCAGTAAAAATAACTTAACACTCTATAAAGGTCAAGACCAAGATAGCAAGTTAGAAGTATTCAGCTGGACGATCAAAGGAGTATCTGGGTCATGAGCATGCCCGCCTGCTTGCTACTAACCACTGCACTTGTTCAGTTCTTAAGGGAAATGCTGGGTCTGGCATAAGGTTTGTGAAGAGTAGTCTTAGGAGGTAACTCTGAAAAGGTTTGTTCAGTACAGAATCCTTTTTAATAAATTTGAACTCCAATTTATGAGGGAAAGTAAGCCTGGGTGATGCCAGACCTGGCTATGGGATTTGTGAAGCAGAAAGGGGAGCTTGGTCAAGGAGAATGAAATGGAGGTGGAGGGTGAAGGGAATTAAGAAACTAGCCAGGACTGGAATAAAGCAGCGAAGGGAAGGTGAGACGTAGGGGGAGAAGGAGGGCCTTTAGGGCCTCAGGTGCCAAAGGAGACCAGCTCCCCTGCTCTGCCTGTCCCCTTCAAATGAGCCTTTCCCACCCCAAATTCTATAAGGAATGAAAAGTAGAAATGGAAATATACAAGTACAAATGAGCTCTTCTTTATGCAGCTCTGCATGGAAGGCACTATCTATGTTGGATTTGTGTAGAATAAAAGCGAGGCTTTTCAACTAGTGGTGATTTAAAACTCAATGAATCATTTATGCCTCTGCTCAGCCTGCCTTCCAGCCACTGGCTGCTGACTCACCTACGCGAAATCTTCCTCCCCAGCCTCATCTATGTTAGCCAGGCCTGCTTTTGCCTTTGCAGGCCCTACGCTCTCTTGCTTGTGAAGACTTCAGCCAGCAGCGTATGAAACGTATTAAAATGCACCCCCATCCTGCATTAAAAATTTATATTTTTGCTATAAATTTTTGAAAGGGCTTTTGTAATTTTGCTCTTGAAATTATTGGTCTGTGCATAACTAATTTCACTTATAATGGCTGTGATTTCTCCATAATCATTATGCATACTTAGAAATTCTTGGGAAGTGAGAAGATCCAACCTAAAAAATTGTCTTAGAAGACAATGGATTTTTTTTAATGAAAGTGAAATTTAATAATTAATGAGCTTGATATAAAGTTATATTTTGTGGCCTTTTAATTAAATTATTATTTTTTAATTTTCCATTTTCTTTTCGTGTTTCATAGTATGTTTCTAAGAGCTCACTTTTTAAATTTCATCTCCAGAAAGCCTGTAAGTCCTAAGCACTTAGTTATAGTTGTTTAACGAATAAAAGACAGGCACTGAGCACCCATTTACGTGTGTGAGTGTGTGTGTGTGTGTGTGTGTGTGTGTGTGGCGGAGAGGGGGTTGTGGTGATGGTGAGTGGTGAGACTTGTGTTTTCTCAAAGCTAGAATTTCATTTATTTGAATTTTGTTCAAGGACCATTTAACTCTCTCCTTTGGATGTCTTATGTGTAAATACAAGCATAAGGCATAAGACCTTTATTCAGTTAGGCAAAATGCCATCTGATGAGGATAAGTGAGAATTACCAGAGCTAGACATTAAGGAATTTACTATAGAATTGACAAAACTTGAGTTATGCGATATCAGACATGAAGGAGAAGCAGGGTTCACAGATAAATCTGAAGTTTCAAACTTGATAACTAGTTAAATCATAGTATCATTAGCAACCATAAGTAAGTCAGAAGGCAGTGGTGGATAAAATAATGATTGTAGCCAACTTACAAAAAATTACTTAACACATACAGAAGCATGTAAGTAAGCATGATCCTGGAAGAGATCCTGAAAAAAGAGATACAAAAATTCGCTGCAAGATCAGATCAGGCCCAGGGAAATGATGAAATTAGTCAAGCTTGCCTTCATCCCCCTCTGCTGGCCCTAGGCTGAGTGGATACATATCTTTACCCAACTTTGACTCTGGGTCAGTATACATCCTAAACACCACTTCAGACTCCCTCACCCCATGACCTTCTGCTCTGCCTGCTATACTAATTCCCAAGCCTACTGCACCTTCTTGGGATAGTTTCCCTACTCCTGATTTCCATCTGCCAAGTATTGCCAGAGAAAGTTACAGACCCATGCTGATGTGGACCACTACGGAAATCCACACCATCTGCCTCCAACTGAGCGCTCTCTGTTGCTCTAAAACCCTTTATTAACTTTTCTGGAATCTCTACCACTCTCCAACAGTGCCTATTCCCCTCTCCTCTGCCTTATTCAAGTCCCCAAACCCTCTCCTCTCAACTTCAATTTCATCAGAAATTTCATCAGATAAAATGTGATCATTCAGGTAGAGCAGTTACCATAGTGCCTGGCGCCTAGTGGGTTCTAACTAAAATACTTACTGTTACGATGGTTAATATTGAATGAATGGCATAATGTCTTATTTAAAAATTTGGGCACTGGAGTCAGAGAAACCTGAGTTTGAATCCTGATTCTGCCATTTACTAGCTAATGGGCAAGTTGCTAAACCTCTCTGAGTCTGTTTTCTCATCGTTAAAATGGTAACAATCATATTACTACTTTACGGGGATTTAGTGAGAATAAATGAAAATATGTACTTGAAGCCATGAGGAGTGTGTCTGTCACATGAGTGTTCAATCTTAGGTGCCAGGATTATTATTGTTGTCATTGGTAATAAAATATGCACTTACTACTTTAAAAAAAAATCATCATCTCCCTTGTGAGAAACCACAGTTTTTAGTGTCCTCACCTTAATATAGTTCCATTTCTTCATAACCTCTTATTCTTTGCAACAAATATTTGAGTCCATCACTATCTGCTGGGCGCTGTTCTAGGTGCTGGGGAAACTGTAGCCTTGGAGGAAGAAATATCTCTCCTCTTCTCTAAGGTTGATTCCTCTATCTGCGTCTTGGATCCTTGTCTTTCCCAATCACCAATGGATTTTTCTTGCAACCTTTCTGCCTCCCTCTTATAGTGTCTTAAATGTCCTCCTCTTCCTTGACTCCTTCTTTGCTTTAAAGTGGCTTCAGGTTTTGTCATACATTTCTGTTTAATCCTTCTAACTAATGTAATTAAAATTGTATTTCGCTCCTTTTTATTTCCAAACTTCTTCAAAACATGGTCTCTCGTCTCCATGTCCTCAGTATACAATCTCACCTCAATTCCCTGTAATCTTGTTCCTACTTATACCATTTATTGAAACCATGGATTTTGTGGTCTCCAGTGGGCTCCTGACACATCCAGAGAAAGTCTCTCAATCCTCATTTTCCTTGTCCTGTTTTCAGCATTTGATGTGGCTCTTATTATTTCTTTGTTTTTCTTTCTTTCTTTATCTTTATTTTTCTTTATTTTTTCCCATATTATTTATTTTTCATTTTCATTGATTGCAAACATTTTCAAATGCAGGAAAGTACATGGAATGACATTACCAATATCTGTACCCTCCACTCAGATCTATCAAATCTGGCCACATCAACTTTCAATTGTGTTTAAAGAAATAAATATTACAGATGGAATTGATACTCCCTGTACGACCTTCCCCAGTCTCAGTCCTCTTGGATTTGGTGATGATCGTGCTCTTTCAGGTTTTATATATTATTACTATTATATCTATGTAGCCATAAGCAACATATAATATTTTCAGACTTTATTTAAAGGGTCTACTGTGCATGTTTTATAATTTTCTCTTTAAGCTCAACATTATATTTTGAGTTTTAACTCTGTTTATACATATAACTTGAGTTATTCATTGTAATTTCAAAATAGTATTCAACTTCATGAACACCATGATTTATTTATTCATTCACCTACTGATGGACATTTAATTTGCTTCCATTTTTTTAGAGTAACAATAATGCTGCAATGAACATTCTTTTACATGTGTCCTCGTGCACAAAGGTTAGAATTTTGCCCTGGTCTGTAGCTAGAAATGGAATTTCTGGGTATTACCTATACAACTTTATTATACAATGTCAAATTGCTCTTCCTAGCAGTGATCAGAGTTCTATCTGTTCTACATTCTCAACAACACTTGGTGTTGTCTGAATTTTTAAGTGTTTGTCAAACCATGTGTAATAGTATCCCATGGTTTTAATTTTCAATTTCCATGAATAGTAATGAAGTAAAGCATCCTTTCATGTCTTTATGGGCCATCTGAGTTTCTTTGACTATGAATTGCTTATTTATATATTTTGTCAGTTTTTCTACTAGGCTTCTTTTTTTTCTCACTGATTTGTAGGGGTTCTTATACATTCTGGATATGAATTCATTCATTCATTCACTTAATCAATATTTTTCCAGCATCTACTCTGTTCCAGGAATGGTTCTAGGCACTGGGAATGCAGGAATGAACCAAACAGACAAAAATCCCTGCCCTCATAGAACTTACATTCTAGTGGGGGATGGTAAACAAGAAACAAAATCAATAAGTAAAATAGATAGAATAATGGCAAGTGATAAATCCTCTGGAGAAAAATTAGCAGGGAGGAGGGATAGGGAGCATGTGTGTATGGGAGTGGGAAAGGAGATTGTTGAACTGCAATTTTAAGAAAATTGTCTAGGAAGAACTCACTGAGAAAGTGTCATTTGAGCAAAGACCTGAAGGAGGTGAGAGTGCAGGCAGAGTGAGCAGCATGTGCAAAGGCCCTGAGGCAAGAGTGTGCCTGGAAAGTCATAGGAATAGCAACAAGCAGTGGATTAAGCAGAGTGGGTTGGAAAGAGTGGTGGGAGAGGAAATCACAAAGGTGATGACAATTAGATGTGTAGAACCTCAAATTAGCCCTTGTCAGTTATATGCATTGAAAATAACTTCTAGCAGTCTGTGGCTTGTCTTTCAACTTGTTTAAGTTGTCTTGAAGTGCATGTATTTTGAAATTTAATGTAGTTAATTGTGTCAATCAATTCCCTTATTGTTTTTGCTTTTTAGTGTCTTAAGTAATCATTCTCATTCCCTATTCCAAAGTCATAATGATATTCTGCTATTTTCTTCTGAAAATTGTCAAGATTTGCTTTTCACACTTACATCTTTAATCCACCTGAAATTATTTTTTTCTCTATGGTGTGAGGTAGGGATCTAATTGTATAATTTTCCACATGGATTATCAATAGTCCCAGCACCATTTAGTAGATAATCCATTTTCCCCCACTGATTTTGAAATGTCACATATGCTGCAAACCAACTTTCCATACACATATGGATCAGTTTGGTTCTATTGGTTTGTTTACCTGCATACCACACTGTCTTAATTACTATAGCTTTAAAATCTGTCTTGATATATAGTCCATTGTAGATTCTTGAGCAAATGAAACACAATTGAAACATTACTCTGGGAAGAATATTCTTATGACTGTCAAGAGAGTAAAATGGTCAAAGGAGATATCACAAGGGCTTACAGTAAAGTGATGGCAGTGCAAATGGCGAGAAAACAAGGAATCTAAAAGTCATTCCAAAGAAGATATTAACAAGACATGTTGGCTGATTGGATACAGAGAAATTAGAAGAGAGGAAGGAAGCATATGGCTTTGAAGTTTCAAGCCTGGGTCGCTGTATGAAATAACGATGAGTTAGTCTTGTCATTCAGTGCTGGGGTAACAATGGGTTATATTAGGCAAGGGATCTGGGCCAGGGATATATATGGCCTTTGCTTGCTTAGAGGTGACCTTGAGAGGGCCAAAGAAAGAGCAAAGGCTTGAGCTTTGGGGATTTTTCCAATTTACGGGATGGAAGGAGGGGGGGGGGGGGCACATCGGAGAGGTAGCCAGCACGGTGCATTCGATTAACCATACTAAGGATTTTTGAATGGATGACGTGGGTCCTACTAGCCCCAACACCTTTGAGTTCCCGCATAGGTATGACTGCTTTGTTTACATGGCAATCTTCAAAGTCCCCAGAACAATTCTGGTGTCACAGGCCGCACTGAAAACGTATTACTTGCTGGACGTGGTGGTGACGCCCCCGGTCCGTCGGGTCTCTTCCTGCAGTTCCGCAGGTTGGCCGCAGGGGGCGGAATCTGCGGCGGCCTGGAAAACTGGCGGGGGCGGGAGGCGCCGCTCTCTCTCGGGTCAGGCTCCCGGTTCCCGGCTCCCGGCTCTCGGCTCTCGGCTCCCGGCTCCGGCTCCGGCTCCCGGCGCCCGGCGCCCGGCACGGAGCCGTTACCCGAAAGACGCGCAGCCGAGGCGAGGGGGTGTGAGGACGCGGGAGGCAGTGTCGTCGGATCCGCCCGCAGTCCGCAGCCCCGCTGAGCCTGGAAGCCGCCGGGATGGAGCCGCGGCTCCCGGTCGGAGCCCAGCCCCTTGCCGTATCCGCCTGAGAGAAGGGGGAGGGGAGGCCGCGCAGGGAGGGGGCGGGGGTCCGCGGGACTGCGGAGCGCGGCGGAGGGGCGGGGTGGGGGCGGTAAGGCCTCTAGGCCGAGCCGAGCGGGGGAGGGGGGCCGACGCGGGAGCTGATGCCTCGGACGCCGGGGACGGAGGGTGGGCAGAGTGGCGGGGGCCTCCCTACACCCCGCACCGCGAGTCCACTCCGTGGCCGCGCTTCTAGAGGAGACCCTTGACTGGCGCCCGCATACTATCGAGGGTATGGAGATGAAGGGTCCTCTCCGGGAGCCCTGCGCCCTGACCCTAGTCCAGAGGAACGGGCAATATGAGTAAGTAACCACCTGATACCCACAGAGGAGGGGAGCCTGCCATTACCTCCCAACCCCAAACCGCGACCAGCCACCCATCCTCCTCCCACTGAGGCCTCGCAGGCAACAGGTTCGGGCTCAGGTGTGAAGTGCCAGTGCTCTAACCAGCGGGCTTTGTCCCCAACTTCCAAGCTGGTAGATTGATTGCTTCTGGCCGTGTGGCTCAGTGGAAGGACTCAATGGGCGGGGAAGCAGGAAGCCTGGGTTCTTGGTTCCTGCCCCTGCAACTGACATGTGTTGTGTAATCTTGCAATAAAGCTCTCTGGGCCTTAGTGTCCTCATCAGTTAAATAAAAACAGTAACTGCCTTACCTTATAGCCTTTGGAGTTTTAACTGGGAGACTAATAAATGTGAAAGTGGTTTACATAAAGTAAAAGTACCATAGAAACGCTTCATTGTTAACCTTACAGAAGTGCCTTTTCTTAACCTCATTCAACTGGTTCCTCCAGTCTCCCCACCCCCTTATTCCATTTGCTTGAAGGCATATTCATTAATTCAGTAATGATTTTGTGTAGGCCAGTAACTGCCTCCCTTATTGACTTGACTGTTAGAAAAAGTAATGAAATGCGTAGAAATGTAGACGACGCTTGGGTTACCTTCCATTCTGCCTTGCACATAGGAGCTCAGTAAAGCCTGTTGACTGATCAAAAGATTTTTGAGAAGCCATCACTACAGCTGCTGATCTCACTCCCTTGCCACTAATCCCTCATCTTAAGAGAATCCCTGGTGACCATCACATATCACAAGTCCCTGTCCCTGTGTGCCCATGCCACCTCCCTTAGTTCACTGGTTTCTTGACATCAGACTTTAAAAATTGTTGATCACTTAAAACCTGCCATCTCCCAACATTGGATTCTGCCTAAAAGTAGAGTTTTTCTCAGTCCTGGTTTTAGATTGTCCAGACTCAGTCTGTATCTATGCTGTCCAATTTACATAGAAGAAATTCCCACTGGCCTAGCCTGCCCTTTTCTGAGACTCCTGGTGCCACTCTAACTGGACGTCAGCTGGTTCTATGAAGTAGCTCTTCCCTAGGTCCTCCTTGGTCAGTTCTGCTGATGTGAAAAATTCATTTTATTTTTCCCAGATTTCAGCAAACCCCGAAAGACGAGTTTAATAAAAAGTAAATTCAACAGAAAAGTGAATTGGAAAGTGAAACACAACTGCCACTTTCAAAGGCAAGAATAGGGTGGGAAGATACCAGCCTTGGACAAATCGGTTTCCTCTTCTTAAAAACAAAATTAGGAAGGTTAAATAAAATAGCTACATTGTTGACATGACCACAGCCCAGGATCTGGTCCCTTGGTTCAGTAGGTTTGGAACTCTGTTCAGCTGATAAGGGAGTGAGCAGCTGGCCTTGAGATAAATGCCTCATTCTATCTGGTCTCTTGTTTTAGAAGAATTTTTAAACTTGCAGTGGTAGCTCTCCTGACTATTTGTGTCTTCCCTGTAGAGAAATCAAATTCTGTGTTCCAGTTGTATATAAGCTATGAGCATCGCACAGCTAACACTCAGTGGCTTGGTATGCGCCGGGTACTCATCTGAGCACTTTCATGAATTAGTTCATTTAACCTTCATGTGAAGGTTACTGCGAATTCGTAGTATTATCATCATCATTCCCCTTTTCCAGATAGAGAAATTGAGGCGCAGAGAGGTTAAGTCACTTGTTCACAGTTGGGAAGTAGCATAGCTGAAATTTGAATCCCTGTAATATATCTCAGAATTACACTGAGAAGTCTCTTTTGAAATTATATATTGGAGACATCTAATACAGTCATCTCATCCATTGTCCTTAAGTTCTTGTCCTGTGGGTGTCTTCTCTGACTTGGGTGTCCAGAACTTTTATTTTTACTTTGGGCCTTTTTTATCCTAGAACTTGGAGCCGATTGTAATCTTTAGTCCTGTAGTTCCTGCTATCAACAGTAGGAGAAATTTACTTTAGAGACTAAATTTTTTGGCACGCAATGAATCAAACACTGACACTCATATTTTCAAGGCAAATGGATTATGAGGCAACCTATTGTTTCATCTTTAACCTTCCTTGAACAAATCAAAGTATTTCCTAGGGATGGTGCTGAATCTGCATTAACAATTTGTTACTCTTTTCTGTTTCCAGCTACCAAATTCTGATTTCTGTTGTTTTGCCATGTACCTATTATTTTTCATCTTTCTGTGTTGTTAGGAATGATTATACCTAAGTAGAATTTTTATATTTATTTCTAGCTCTACTCTCTTGCTATAATTTATTTAGTGACTAACACATAGTAGATGTTAAATATTTGTGAAATTGACTTAAATTCCCAGTTTGTCTTTGTTTGGTGATGGATTTTTGGGGAAAGTTTGCACTTCTTTTTTTAAATTGAGATATAACAGTATATTAGTTTCAGGTGAACAACATAATGATTTGATATTTGTATATATTGTAAAATGATCACCACAGTTCGTCTTGTTAACATTCATCACCACACATAGTTAACAGTTTTTTTCCTGTGATGAGAACTTTTAAGATTTGCTCTCTTAGCAACTTTCAAATACACAATACACTATTATTAACTATAGTCATCATGCTCTACTTTACATCCCCATGACATGTGTTTCATAGCTGGATGTTTATACCTTTTGACCCCCTTAACCATTTGACCCACTTCTCACCCCCTGCCTCTGACAACTACCAATCTGTTCTCTGTGAATTCAGTTTTTTTGGTTTTTGTTTTTAGATTTCACCCATAAGTGAGATCATTTGTCTTTGTCTGACTTATTTCACTTAATGTAATACCCTCAAGGTCTGTCCGTGTTGTCTGTTTTGTGATGGTTTTTAACAATCACAGTGAAGTCCAGTTGAAGCTTTCCTGCTAATGTTTAACACCATTTCTAGTCTATGTTACTTGGAGATTATATTGGTTTGTGTTCATTTGACTGAAAATAAGCTCTTCCTCTTTGACCCTTGCTTTGTCAGCCTTGTCTAGTTTCTGGTCTCCATCTGGATTTATAGGACTCTGCTCGACTCATGAACTTTGCAGGCTGAAAAGGGCCTGCCCTTTATTCCTCTAGTCACCTTACAGTATAAACCCCTGCACAGTAGGCAAGCCGGATCAGAGCAGAAAGACAGCATTAATACGTTTATTTCCCTTAGTTTTGTCTAAGCAGTTCCTTTCCCCATGTTATCTCCTTGAAAGGAAATTCAAAAAGCTAAAACAACAAGCCCCCAAAAGACAACAAAATAGAACTCAAACCCTTCAAAACAATTACATTTTTAACATCAGAATTTGAACAAGTACATTTAGAAATTCATCTCTGTTTATAGCTGAAGTTTGTTTATTCAACCAATATTTATTGAGCATCTATTAGGAGACACAACTGTATAGGATAAAGTCTTTGCTTTCAAGGAGGTCAAATCAGTGAGGGAAATAAATGTAACTATAATGGAGTGTGTTAAGTGCTCTATTTGAGGGGCAAGCAAAGGGCATGAGGCCCCTAGTTCTGCTTGGGGGTATCGGGAGGGGCTTCACAGAGGAAGTAATATTTGAGCTAGGTCTCGGGAAGAAGAGAAGTGTGTTCCTGGCAAAAAGACCCACCTGACGAATGACTTGGGGAAAGGTAGGAGATGTTCAGAATGGCCATTTACGAGTAGGTTATACCTTGATTCTGGGCCACTAAGGACAAGTAGTAAATGAAAATTAGTATTTCAGGGAAGGGATAGACGGGATTTTAAATTTGTAGAATAGATAAGCAAGATTATACTGTAAAGCACAGGGAAATATACACAAGATCTTACGGTAGCTCACAGAGAAAAAAAATATGACAATGAATATATGTATGTTCATGTATAACTGAAAAATTGTGCTCTACACTGGAATTTGACACAACACTGTAAAATGATTATAAATCAATAAAAAATGTTAAAGAAAGAAAATTAGTATTTCAGGAGCACATAGGAATATAGAAGTCTTGCCATTTGGTACTGGGGGGCCGAGTTCAGTCATGTTTACTTAGAAATACCAACATGAAATTGGAAATCAGGGTTAAAACACAAGGAATATGAAGGCAATCTGGTTGTGATATCTACGCCTTATTGGTCACTGGGATTATTTTGACTGATCCAGCTGGCTGGGCAACTTCTCTTACTTCTCCATGAACCTATATACTTGTTTGAAGAGATAGAATCATTCTTTGGTAAAAACCATGGGAATATAATCCGAAAGCTAATTAATGAAATTTCTAATTCATTTATTCAACGAACTTGAATGACTGCGATGTGCCAGGCACAGTACTTGGTGTTGGAAATACTGTGGTGGAAAGACAGCCATAGTCCTTGCCCTGGTGGACTTCACACCTGGCTATTAGTTCCTCCCTCTGGTATGCATGCTCTGAAGGTGTGTGCACTGTAATTCACGCTCTTAAAATGGTAAACTGTTTTTAAGACAGACTATTTTATGTCCTTGATAGCATGGAACAGTGTGGGCATTCAGATATTGATCACCACTAATATCCTTTTAGACCTAGAGCAATATGTAGCTATCATGATGCTCAGATCCAGGGAACAAGATACAGCAAGTCTAATAAATACAGACTAGATTTGTATAACAGGACAGCAATATATTTTATTGTTAAATGTTTGAGTTTTTCAGTAGCTCTTCGTTGATGCATTCTTCTGTTTCCTAGGCTAATAATCCGGTTGCACAAGAAGGAACAGCATGTTCAAGATATCATTCCTATAAATAGCCACTTTAGATGTGTTCAAGGTACTAACTTTAATTGCTTAGCTAGCTTTATAATGTTTTCCCTTGGTCATTATTGCATTGTGTAATATATATTGAAATTTGTCACTGCACATAAAATGAAATGTATTACTCTTTATGTAGAAAGATAACATTACTTATCTACCATTGAAAAGATGATAAATGCTTCGTCTAAAAGTGCTGAAGGACTATATTGAAAGATACATATTCTCACCTACACCCCTGGCTGGGGTTAGAGATGTATGTAGTCTGTTATCTATGTAGGTAGTCCTTTATTGCTGATGGACCTGTATGTGGATTTAAATCACATTCTTGGGTTTAAGTGACACTGCTCATTGTAAAGTTATCAAGGTCACTTGGATTCACACGCATTCAGCACTTTCCCCCCACACTATTTGAAGTTAAAACATTGTAATACCTTACACTTAATTGTGCTGATTCTCAAACCTTGACATTGGTGACTCATAAGCAAATCGACTCTGGGGAGGAAATATTTGGCTTCCTGCCCTCAAATTTGGGGAAAGAGAACAGAAAATCTGTTGTTTCATCTGCTACAAAGAGACTCAAAAATTGGGAGGTTTGTGTGGGAGGTGTTGCTTCTGTCATCTCACACTGCTCCAGAAAGGAAATTGATGATTAGAGAAAAAAATGCATTATGTTTCTGGGAGGTCTGTTGGCTTCATCAAATAGACATTCTGTATCAGCCGTAGCTTCTCAGAAAACTCGAATCCTACCTTGTGTGAATTCTTTTCTTAAACTATATTCAACTTTTATGATCATGAAAGTAACATATGTATACTGTAAAAAGTTTGGTAAGAACAGAAAAGTATAAAGAAAATGAGTAAATTCACATTCTTTGGAGATAAATATCTAACATTTCTCTTCTTTCTACACATGTAACTTTCAGGGTGAGTGGGACTCATACTGTATATAGTTTTTTGTCTGTTCCACATGCCATCACGTTATGTATGCTTTTTCCATGCTGTTAATACTGTATACTATTCCATTTAATGGTCTATAACATAATTATTCCCTGTATTTGACATTTGGGTTATTTTTCATTAGGATAAATAAGTAATAAAACTTCCTGCACGTCTCTTATTTCCTTAGGATTTATTCCTGTAAGTAGAAATACTAAGTGAGCATGACTTTTTAAGAGAGCGTGTATTAAGAATCAAAAATCCCACAAAAATAACATCCACATTGTATAGAAGAATGAAGTCTTTTATTTAGCCATTTAACCTGCCCTGTGTGAGAGAGACATACTGAACGGGTCACCTGCATGTGGTAGTAAGTCACTGTGCTGACCTCACTTTTCATGGTGTAGTGCCCTTTGTTACCTCCTCAGCTCTTTAAGGAGGAGAAAAGCCAAAGAACATGGCTTTAGTATCCTATCAAATCTGTATCTTTTTGTATTGCTTCTAGAGTTTCTTTTACCCTGTTTCTCTTAGTATTGTTTTTAATAAGAAATAGGTGGGAGATGGTTAGATTGGAATCTAGGAAAATATGTGTGCGTGCACACAGTAGTTCCTCACAACAAAAGGAACAGTGACCTCCTCGAGTTTTCACATCCTTTTTGTTTCCTGACCTGTACATCTATTTTGAAAAGTCTGTAAGTGCTTAGATTTTAAAGAATTAAAGTTACTGAAGAGCAGTGGTGGACATATAATACCTATGTCCTGATGCACTATTGTCGCTTGCTTCATTCATCATGCTAGTGAGAGCATTGAGACTGTTCTCTGTTATTAGACAACCTAGTTCCTTACCAGTTACTTCTGTTGTGCCTGAATGATGGAGCCAAATATACAATCCAGGCTTGTGAAGCAGCTAGAAAAGGCTGAGACTGCTCCATCTGGCCAAGGTACATCCAAACTAATCCTAAGGGGTCAGTACCCAGAGTTTAAATAGCCGAAAGGGTCTAGCAGGTGCTGTTGGCCAAATCCTGGAAAGTCAGAGAGGAAGAGATGGGTTGGGCCTAGACACTAAAGGTTAGGAGGGAAATCCGGGCGAGCCATGGAGAGGAAGGAGAACTCTGAACTTGCAGGCTGTCCTTTGCCCCATTTTATACTTCCTTGTTGGGTGTGGTAAGCCTTGGACCCACGGATGTTAATGGTAGCCTGAAGAGAAAGAACTTCAAGTTTTCTCTGCTTCTGTATGGGGCAGCGGTGGAAGAAATGAGATCACTGGGGAATTTTCAGAGACTACATTTCAGTTCAGAAAGGCCTCTAGGCCTTTGGGGTCACTTTGTTGGCTTTTTATAAAAATTATCTAAATGACAGAGTCAGATTATTTTAAATTAGTATGTTATAGTTGAGGGGAATTAAACTCACCTTCCCTTGGATTAGCATGTTATATTCCCTGCTGTCGTCATTGCTTGATTTGCTTTGAGGCATTCCATTTGGTTACTTGTTCAGTTCTTTTTTCTTTTAGTTGAATTGCTCACAATCTTTAGAACCTAGTGCTATTAAAAACCTTTTTAAAAAATGGTAAACAAAAAAACAAAGGATTTTTTAATGTGTTCTAAAATCTAAGAGTGGTGGTTGAGATAGGCAGTTATTTAGTTAGCTGTCTACTTCTTTTGGTTGTAATGAACAGGTTTTTCTCCCCTGATCCTGTTCTTTTTTCTTTTCCTTCAGAAGCGGAAGAAACTCTTTTGATTGACATAGCTTCAAACAGTGAGTATCTTTCTGAATGGAGTTGATTTTCATTCAACATATACTTACTTGAATACCCACTGTATTTAAGATACCCTTTTTACATATCTTTTATCTTATCATCTTATCCTGTATTCTCCATTTTCTTAAGGGAGCCATACATATTAGCACTGCCTTCCAAAAATATTTAGCCTAAGCTTAAGAAAAAAACAGGTGGCTGGTAAGAATCTTTAAAAAGTTGAAAATCTGATCATCTGCTTTTCTAATGCTGAACTTCTTTGAGCTACCAGTATTGTTGCTCTCAGTTAAGTCATTGCTGTGGAATTGAATATTGTAGGAAGGGCTGGAAAATATTTAAAGCACATAAGGTTTATGAGTGTTTTTTTTTTAAACTGCTGTTATGTTTTAAGCTTTTTTTCCCCCACCCACTTTTTATTTTTACATGTTAAATCATAATGTTTTCCTTTATTTGTTATATTATTTTGGGAGGCTACAGAGTCCCTCTTTTACCAGGGATATTTTTTTTCTTAAAATAATTTTGGCCTTTTGTTTAAGTCTCATCCTCTCAAGGCATTCTTGTATTGCTTGGTTTTTTCTGAGGAGAAGGTAATTCGGTTTATTCATTGATTTCTGCTTGGAAGAGGTACTGGGGATTGAACTCAGGACCTCTTGCATGCTGAACATGGGCTCTACCACTTGAGCTATATCCTTCCCTCCCCTCAAGGCATTCTTTATCAGAGAGAATGTGGTCTTCCTTCTCACTCTTTCCATCTTATTTTTATATGTTTGAAGCAAATCATCACTGATTCTCTGTGCAAGTTGTTCTCCATTTATCATCTAATTGTACTATGTTCACATGGGGAGGAGAAAATGGGCACTTTAATGCTACCATGACTACTCTGTGGTTGCTATGGAAAACAGTAAGTGATCACATGAATCTAAATCAAATGAGTTGCCTTATCTCATGGTTGAGACCTTGGATGAATGGGGCTTGACCCTCAGCTTGGGGCTGTGGGTTTATACATAGTTTTGCTTAGACACAGTCCCTGGCCTTGGCACCATTATTTAGTATTGAACAGTTTAAACAGGCTTTTTCTGGTTTGGGTTTAATTTTTTTTTCCTTTGGTCACGTATTTTGGAAGTCTTAAGGGCTGTTTACTGAAAGGCTAAGTAAACCCAGCTTCTGGCTTTTACTGCAGATATCCAAGAAAGCAAATAGCATAATATCTATGTCTTATTATGCTTTAAAAGGAGAAGGCAAAAATAACACTAAAAAAGCAAAATTTGAGCAAAAGCAGTTCAGCAGTGACTGATGTTGCTGCTGAAATAAGATACCTAAATGTCCTGTTCTTGGTGTAGAGATAGGTATTTGATCCAAAGCTGAAAAGTAAACTGAGCTGTGCCTTTTTATCTTATAAGCACCTAATTTATGGCATTCGTTTTGTTGGCCTCTCCTGCATAGAAGTTAGCCATGTGTTACTCTATCCGCAGTTCAAGTTACTGAATCATAGATGGGAAGTAGTTAAGTAACCACTTGAATAAAATCCTTTGTTATTTCTACCTGTTTATTAATATTTGCAGTGAAACCAGATTTTCTCTTGATCCTTGGACTTCATATATAAACCTTCAGAACACACAGTATGTTGCCGGAGGGAGACCTTGGGTTTGTTAGGAAGGCCTGATTTTAATGTAACTATGTATTTTCCTGCTGTCTGGATGTTGGTATTAAACATTAAAAATTTTTTTTTCAATTATAGAGGTAATACATCTTCATTATGTACAATTTGGAAAATTCAGAAAAGTTCAAAGTATCAAATTAAAATTATGCTCCTGCAACCTAGTGATCACCACTATAATGAACATTTTTATATATCTCCTTCCAGTCTTTTATTTATGTTTTTACATAATTAGAATCCTCATATGTGGTTTTAATCCTGCATTTTCATTTAACATTATATTGTGACCTTTTCTCATGTAATTTAAAATTACTTAAAAACATAATTTTAATGGCTAATATAGCACCATAGATGTGTGCCAAGTTTTATTAAATTTACTCCTTTATAAAATTAACTCACTGTCCAGGTACATGGTATATCTCTACCTGTTCAGGTTCTCTTTATATCTCTCAGTAACATTTTGTAGTTTCTTCATATATATCATACATTTATGAGTTAAGTATTTTATGGTGGATTTTATTTGTTTGCTGCTATTGTCAGTGGAACCTTTTTTCTCTTATCTCCTAATTTCTTATCACTAGTATACAGAGCAGGCTGTTGAGTTTTAGATATTTATCTTTTATCCAGCCACTTCACAGAAATTTATTTTTGATTTGAGGGGGCTGTTTATTTTGTTTTTTTGGTTTTGATAGACAGTCCTGGTTATCTGCAGGTAATGCTTTTGTGTCCTTTCTAGCAGCTGTAACTATTAGTTTGGCTTCATGTCTCATTACACCAACAAGAATTTTGAGACCTGTGTTAAATAATGATAATGATTTATGGTTAGCTCCTGATTTCAGTGAGAATGTCTCAAGTGGTGCTTCACTATTGAGGACATTATTGCCTGTTTATTTGATTGAGTTTTTAAAACCATACTAGGTAACTGCATTTATTTCAAGTTTGTGTGGTTTGTAAAATCGTGACTGTATATGAATTTTATCAAATGTCTTTTCATTATTTATAGAGATGGTTATATTGGTCTTCCTTATTTGACCTGTTGATGGACTATATTATACTAGTTTCCTAATGTTAAACCCTCTTTGATTCATTATTCAACAGATGTTTGTTGAGTGCCTTCTACTTGCCAGGCACTGCTCTAAGTGCTGCACAATCGGTAGAGAACAACATAGATAAGGTTGCTGCTCCTGCTTTGGTTCTTGCTTCTGTGCTATTTGGTACTAGTATCACATAGATGCCTATAATCCATTAATGCATTCCATAAAAATATGAATACCTTTCATGTGCCAGGCATTGTGCTCTAGGGATATAGCAGAAAACAATATGGTCATGGTACTTCATGAAACTTAGTGCAGGAAACAGACTTTAAACTGATAAGATACAGTCACATAATGGCTGTTTTGATAAATGTTATCAAGGAGAAATACAGAGAGTGTATAAGAGTGCTAACTAAATTAGGCAGGGTGCTTAGAGAATGCCTCTTTGAAGAAGTGACATTTAAACTGAGACCAGAGGGGATAAGTAAGAGACAGGTGAAAATGGGAGAGAGAAGAGTATTCCAGGTAAAAGGAACCACATGTGTAAAGACCCCAAATTGGGAAGTAGCTTGACACTTTGTTTGAAGTTAAAGAGGGCCAGGGTGCCTGAAATAAGGCTTAGGCGCCAAGGTAGGACAGGCTAGGACCAAACCTAATAGGATCTTGTAAGCCATGATAAGGAATCTGGATTTTTTAATTTAAAAAATTGGAAGAATATGAAGGATTTTATGCCAGGGTGTCATCATTTGCATGGCAGCCAGTTAGGAGGCTGTTTTAGCAGTTCAAGCTGGAGAGTATGGTGTCAGTAGAAATGGAGAGAAGTGGACAGATCTGATAAGTGTTTTTGGAAGTTAAATCAACAGAAGTTAGTGTGGGTATAGGGGCTGAGTTGAAGAGACATGTCAAGGATGAATCCCAGGTTTCTGGCATGAATGTGGATGATGGTATCATTTGCAGAAATAAGAACATTGCAGGAGGAATGAGTTTTCCTTAGGAGTGGTCATGAATTCAATTTTTGCCTGTGTTTAGTTTGAGATTTCTTTGAGACATTCTAGTGTAGATGATAAATTGGCAGCTGAATGTATGCGTCTGAAGCTCAGAAGTAAGGTCAGGGTCACTAGCACATAAATGGTATTTGAAACTATGAGAGACGAAGTGATTACATATAGAGTTGTGCTATCAGATACAGTCACATGTGCCTATTTAAATTAATTAGAACAAAATTAGAAAATCAGTTTCTCATTTGCCCTAGTCACATTTCAAGTACTCATCAGCCACATGTGGTCATTAGTTACCATATTGGACAGTGAGGTTAGAGAACATGTCCATCATCACAGAAAGTCCTGCGGACAGTGCTGATACAGAGTGAGAAAAAGGTTCAGGATTGAACTCTAAGGAACTCTACTTTTTAAAGTTCAGATAGAGGAGGAGGTACCTCAAAGGGCACTAAAAATGTGTGACCAAAGACAGAGAGACAAACTAGATGACTATGGTGTCATGGAAGCCTTTGGAAGAGATTATTTCAAGGAGTGGTCAACTGTTGATTTCTGCTGATAGGTCTGATAAGATGACTGAAGAGTATCGATTGGATTTAGCGACATGGAGATTATTGGAGACCTTAACAAAGCAATTTCAGAAGGGCGATGGGAGCCACAGTCATATTGGGGTGGATTAAGGAGAGAGACGGGAGGGGAGCAAATAGCAACTGTATGCTTTTTAAAGCTTGACTGTGGAGGAGAATATAGAGATGGACAAGTTAGAGGGAGATATGGGGTTCAGGAACTTTTTTTGTTTTTTAAATGAGGAGGATTTAGAACATGGTTTATTTTAATGCTGTTGGGAGGGAGCCTGTGTGAGGGAGAGGCTAAAGATATTCGGGGATGGTGTCTAGGGAATGATTGTGAAGTTAGGATTCCTGAGAAAATCAGAGGGGTTATAATTCAAGGAGAAGGTGGCCTTTGATCAAGAGAACTTTTCCTCCTTGTGTCAGAGGGGAAAGGAGAAGATGCGTACAAATACAGGTAGGTTTCCATGTGTAGCTTCCGTTTTCTCTGCAGTATGAGGTAAAGCAGTCTGCTTGGAAGGAGAGAGCTTGAGAAGAGGGGGATCCAGAGATTGAGGAAAAATATGGAAGCAGTGGGTATAGCTCGGTGGTAGAGCGCATGCTTAGCATGCACGAGGTCCTGGGTTCAGTCCCTAGTACCTCCATTAAAAAATGAATGAATAAATAAATACATAAATATGTAAATAAATAAAAAATTTTAAAAATCAAGGACTCCCAAAAATTAAAAAAAAGAAAGATTGAGGAGAAGATGTGAATAGTTGTTCCAGATAGTAGCAGGAGACTAGTTGACTATGGAAACTTAGATCGCTTCCTATCATAGAGGGCCCAGTTGAGGTTAGCAATCAATTCATAATGGTGTGTGTGTGTGTGTGTGTGTGTGTGTGTGTGTGTGTGTGTGTGTGTGTGTGTGTTTAATCCCTCTTGTTGCTCAGACATAAATACAGAAAAGGCAGTTAGTTGGATTTGTAAGGGTTGGAAGTTAGCCAGGTAGGTGTTGTGGAAGAACAGAGCGGTGAGGCAGTTCTGGGTTTTTGCAACAGAATTTAATGATGACATCTGTTTGATTTAAAAAATGGAAGTGAAAACAGGAGGGAGCAAATGGATACTGAAAAAGCGGAGGGATCAGTGGGCTGGAGGTTCCCATAGGAGCAAGGAAGCTAGAATGAGTAACAGTTCAGAGTGGGACATTTGAATTAGAGATTTAAGAGGTGGTGGTGTTTCTATGATGAAAGAAAGGTCCAGGGACTGGAGGGTAGGTGGCTGAGATGGAGGGGCAGGGTTGTTGGATGAGGAAGTCAAAAGTGTTGGCTGGTGCTAATTTTGAAGGGACCCAGGAGTTTGAGAGGAAAGGAAGTCTTATAAGTCAGGTAATGAATCCTGGATTCAGAAGTTTCTGGGAGGATGGTACATGATCTCGTGGAGAAAGGAAGGGAAGCCCAGTGGGTGAGCCTCAAAGGAGAAAGGATTTTTTTCTGAGGGAGAAGAGGGCATGGTCTGAAGATGGCCATGAGGAGAAATAAGGACACCAGTCTTAAATTACATAGGGTGTGGGGGACTTATAAATAGCCTCTACTTCAGAGGGTCACTCAGGGAGCGCTGCTCTCAGGGGCCGGCCAGTTTGCAGGTGACTCTGATTTTCAGTCTGGATGCACTAGAATCACTTGAGGGAGTGCTTTTAAAACTACCAGGGCCTGGGGTTCACCCCCAGAGCTTCTGTTTTATCGGCATGGGATGGGGGGCCCAAATGTCAGTATTTTCTGAAAGTGCCTCCGGTAGATTCTAATGCAGCTATCCTTGAGAGCTACTGAGAGATGCAGGGAGTGTTCAGGGGAGAAGTTGAAGATAAAGGAGTGTTTGCTGATCACAGAGAGGCCAGAGGGGCTTGGAAGAAGGGAGGAGAGTAGAAGGTTGGGTTGCGGGGCTGATTTGTCCTCTTTCCCATGAAACATGCTGAGAGAGCATCTAGTGTTACTTTGTAAGCAATTTCTGGAATCTTCTGTTTGTTAAATGGGTCAGTTTAGTTTTTATATTTGCTAAAGTATATCTTTCAAGGATTGTGGGAGAGAGAGGATATGTGTTCTTGTTCTATCAGATAGAAACTGCTCTTTTCTTCTCTTTTTAATATAAATTATCTGAGAAGGAGAGGACTCCTTGTGCCCTGAAGGAGGTTTTCTCTGTATATTCAAGGCTGTGCTAATTGACAGTTCTTATTCATGCCCCCTTTTTTTTTCTCCATCTTGCACCAGTACCCTCATTAATTTTCTTATCTCTGGTCTCTTGGGTGCGTTCTTTTTCACTTTTTCCCTCATTTTCTATTTTTACCTCATTTTTTCTGATCACTAAATCTGTGAAGATAGAAACATAAGGAAATGCAAAGGGAAAAAAGATCCAAAGGCTCAGAAGTGGATTTCTACCCCAAGAAACTAGGGTTTTCATTTTATTTTCTCATTTCTAATTTACAAGTGTGAAAGAGTCCAGTTCTAGAGTCATTAAATGCCTTCTGTCTCTGAAGTCTGACGTCACTGTTATCAAGAAAGTGACCTGCAATCCTGGTTTGCCTGGGACTTTCCCGATCTTAGCTTTGAACATCCTGAATCCTGAGAAGCCCCTCAGTCCCAGACAACCCCGGAAGACCATCGGCAGTGTTGTGTTGGATAACCCATATGTGCAGCCTGCCTCTTGCCTGCAAGTTGCCATGTGAGAAAGCAATATATGTAATAAATCAGTTAAAATAAGAAATAAACAAGTACGTAGGTTTCCTAGGTCACCATATCCAGACAGTTGATACAGATGATAACTATAGGGCATTAGAAAAGGGGAGACTGTATGTTATATACAGAAGAAGCTGAAGTCCTAAATAACTTGGCTTCTAATTACACAGTTTTCCAATTGGCTATACTTGAACCAGACCACTCCTGGACATAGGTCATTATATATTGCTTTTGTGAGTTTATTCAAGACATACGTTTTTCACTTGAGGTAAATGAGGGATAGATGCTTCTTTTCAGAATAATTCAAACCAATCTCATTATTCTTTTCTTTTTTAATTAGTTTGTAAATTCAATTGCCTGGGTACAATCTGTACCTGGGAACAAACCACCCTAGTTCCTTTATTCCCTTCACGCTTCCAAGACTCTTACTACATAATTCAGATTTTGAAATGGTATGAATTTCAACTAGGTGAGGGGAGGATGGTGGTTGAGGAATTAGTCTTCTGCTAGAATTTGGAGGTTCTTACATTGACATCTGAGCAATATATCAGAATGTAAGAAAGTATGATTTTTGTATGCATCATAGCACTATATTGGACTGCTCATTTGCACAGTTCATCAGTGTCTTAGATTTCCCTCTCTGCATCACCCCACCACCACCACCTCACCAAATCCCGTGATATTACAGGCATGCTTCGTACATTAGAGGTCTGGAATATTTGTGATCTGGACTTTCTCCTATTAAATTGGTAAGTTGAAAATATGGTCCCACATAGCTACAGAATAGAATATGTGTGTGGATTTCCATTCTTTTTAGGTGGCTGCAAAATTCGGGTTCAGGGGGACTGGACCAGAGAGCGCCGCTTTGAAATCCCCGATGAGGAACACTGCTTGAAGTTCCTCTCAGAGGTCCTTGCTGCTCAGGAAGGTAACTCAAGACTTGGCAGTTTTCTTTCTACCATTTGAACAGGACATGCTATACAGAGGCAAGTGGCCATTAGCAAAGTACCTCACCCCTTGAACCTTGATAGGCAATTTTTTTTTCTTCAGGAATGAACCCAGGGATAGGTTAGGGAATAAGTCTTTTCGGCTTTAAGAACACTGAGTCAATTTCCAGAATCTTCAGCGCCATGTCTTGGACAGTTTACTGCAGACTATAATCCTCCTCTGGTCCCAGATGATCCCAGAGCTACCTGCGTTTTCTTAGTTTCTTCCTTTGTATTCAAGAATGGTGCTAGCCCCTACACTTAAGGAGTGCTGAGTGAACGGCCTTTGGTTATGGTAAATTCCATTCAATGAAGGGCACCTCAATTTCTGACCATGATCCTTATCTCTTCAGCTCAGTCACAACTTCTTGTTCCGGAGCAAAAGGACTCATCCAGCTGGTACCAGAAATTAGACACTAAGGATAAATCTTCTGTTTTTTCAGGTACTGAAAAGATTCTTTTTTTCCCTGATTGCTATGATCCTTGCAGAGTCAATAGATTTTATCTGAATGGATAAAATAATGTGGATTCATGTCAATGTCAGATACCTTCTCCTCTGGAGTGGTTGTATCAAGTCTATGGCCACTGACTAATGTTCACTCCTGATCCTTTAAATGGCACGTTAGCTGTTCAGGAGCCAGCTTGGCAGAGGGGTGCAGACTCCGGAGCGAGACTACCTTGATTGAAATCCTAGTTCTCCGACTTACTGACCTTGGTCAAGTTACTTGACAACTCTGAGCTTTTGTTTCTTTTTCTGTAACATAGGAAGCATTTTAATAGTACCTGCCTTGTGGGGTCTTCGTGAAGATTAAGTAAGATAATATATAATCCCTTACTATGAACCAGGGATTGTGCTGAGTCTTCTATAAATACTAGCTCTTATTATTCAGTTTCCAAATTAATGTGACTGACTGTGGTCTAGTTAATATGTCAGTGCTTCAGGGAGAGATGTGCTTCTCCCCCCAGTCTAAGTTATTGCTACCCTTATACCTTTCTGTTTGGTAACGCTGCTAAGCAAATATTGATCAAGTCAAAACTGCTGATCAAAGCAAAGTCCTGTCTACCTAGATAAGTTGAATGTTGTCTTTTCCCCCTCCTTTGACTCTGGGTTCTGTGTCCTTCAGGGCTTCTTGGATTTGAGGATAATTTTTCATCTATGAATGTGGACAAGAAAACAAATTTGCAGAATCAGCCTACAGGGGTTCATCGGGAACCTCCACCTCCACCCTCTTCCGTGAATAGAATGTAAGTCCTGTGTTGAAACATATTTCCCACGTGGGAGACTTTTCTATTTAAGGCTATTTCACTTTTGAATTCCTCATTTATTTGCTAGGCTTCCACGTGAAAAAGAAGTTTCTAACAAGGAACAGCCCAAGGTGACCAACACCATGCGGAAGCTCTTTGTACCAAACACCCAGTCTGGGCAACGAGAGGGTCTCATCAAACATATCCTGGCAAAGCGAGAGAAAGAATATGTCAACATCCAGACGTTCAAGTTAGTCTCTTTTCTACTTACTGAGGCTAAAAGTTAGTAGGTATAGCAGAAAGTGGTCTTTTGGTATTTAAGGTATTAATTTAATTAGCTTAACTAAGAATCAAAGCATAGTATGTACAACTGAATCATTATGCTGTACACCAGAAATTAATGCAACATTGTAAATTGACTATATGTCGATTTAAAAAAAGAAAGCATAGTAAAAAGGAATGGTGAGCTGTTTCAGGCCCCTGTCTATGCTGGTCAATAATATACACATCCATGATAATGCAAATTCTACATTTTCCCTTGGATTTTCTCATTACTAATGATATCACATCTACTCATGTTTCTGTCTACTCTTAGAGAACCAAAACAAGCTCACAGGTACTAGGGAATTGTCTCCTAGCACATTCCATAAGCAAGTGTGTTTATCTAGCCGGCTTGCTGGCAAAGTACACCATTACCACTAGATCTTAACCTACCTGCTTTGGAAAGTTAACTAAAGGAAGTTTCACCCAATCCTCTTGATTAGGAGATCTGTCTTGGATTCTTTCCTCTATTATATTTTTCACTTCATCTTTGCTTGTTGATATCCTCTTTTCTGGACCCACTGTGTGTGGTATGTATCCTGATGTACAAAGCAGCAACACTGTTCTTTGTTATTTGCTAACAGCATGCACCCTTTTAGTCCAAGATTCCAGTCCCATCTGCTATCCCATTATGCCTCATTTCTTCTAACTCAGTCATAACTACATCCCTGTGCTGAAACCTCCAGTTCTTCATATTCCCCACGATGCTTATATTTGTATGTAAACAGTAAAGACAGTCATGAGTTTTCCCTTCTGCTTTCCCCCTTAATACTGTATCTGTCTCAGCAGAATTTCCTACACAGATGTCTTTGTAATCCTTTGGGAAGTAAGTTTTTGGATTTAACTGCAGCTCCTTATGGAACAGTTATCCGTATTAGGTATCCTTACAGCATGAAGATACCTCTTTCCCATCCACAAGCTCTCTCTTCAAGTATAAATTTGGATGGAGTTTCATTGAAAGGAAATGTGGTAGAGCAATTAAATTTGTGTTTTTAAAGTAGAAACTTGGTTCCTTTCTGTAGGTTTACCTGATGTAAAACTTAGAATAAGCCCCCTGCCTTTTCTTTCTATGTGCAAGGGGTTTTTATGTGTATGTGGCAAAACAGTTTGAGAAATTATGTTGGCTTATTGTGAACATACCCTTGTATAGAACTTCCATTGGTTCACACTTGACCTTTGTTTTTAAATTATGTTTTGGTATTATCTATTAGATTTTTTATTGGAACTTGGAACGTGAATGGCCAGTCTCCAGATAGTGGGTTAGAACCTTGGCTGAACTGTGATCCGAATCCTCCTGATATCTACTGCATTGGGTAAAATACATGTCGGGAATTTCATTTTGGCTATACGTTTGGTGTTAGTTTACGTGATATTTTGCCTTCCTTTTTTTTTTTTTTAACTGTGTGTAAAAACCTACTGTAGACTTTATCTGAGAGTTAACTTGTGGGTCAGATTTGTGAGATCAGAAAGGAACAGACCTAAAATGATGTAACGAAGCATCTAATCCTCTTGAAATCCATAGAAAACTATATTCTTCACAGAAACTGAGACTCGAGGTTAATTCCAACAATGGCTATTGCTGGGATAGATAAGCAAAGGTCTGCTATTATCCCTTTTGGAGGTGTTCTTTGGTTTGTATTTTACATAGCCTCTGTGTATACTTGTGGGGGAGTTTTTCGAAAAGAAAGCTACTTGTCCTTACTGATCACCTGACTCAGCAGAGCAGTTCCATAAAATTCATCTCTCTCCCATTCCTTTTTTCACCTAATGGCCCAGAAAATGGAACAGGAGGTAGTCAAAAATAATTATGGGATGTGTATAGACATCACATCCTCTTGTTTTCTCAGATTCCAAGAGCTGGACTTGAGCACAGAAGCTTTTTTCTACTTTGAATCTGTGAAGGAACAAGAGTGGTCCTTGGCTGTGGAGAGGAGTTTGCATTCCAAAGCCAAGTATAAGAAAGTAAGCTGAATTTAATTATCTTTTTTTTTGTATACGACTAAATAGAATTCACTGCAAGTTATTCTGTTATCTATAGCTTGTTCCAAAAGAATGGTTTAATTGAATTCTTCCCCATGTATATGTAATACTAGAATAGGACACACTAATCATTTTTACTCCTATTTCATAGAAAAAAATTTCCCTAAGCTTCCTGATCCTATAGTTTCATTGCTTAGGTAGCTTTTTGGAGAAAAAAAAAATTTTATTGTTCGCATAACCATAATTAAGTCAAAATGATTACATATAAGGTAAATGATTTGTGTAATAAGAGATGAAGATTGAAATTGCTCACTGACATGGTCAGAACTGGATGCTTTCCAGGAAAGCAGTTTGAAGCATGTGGGTGCATAGGGTAAGCTTTGGAACTGGAGCAAGAACAGAAGTGTTGTGGAATTTAAATGAGCTCTAAACTTGGTTGTAAGTCAAGAGTAGAGTTGACTTTAGCAAGGTGGGCCAATTTGTTGGACTTTAGAAAGCACATGGAGGCTACCAGAAGAGTTATTTTAAGTACAAGGCTACCATACTAATCCCTTTAAAAGGAGTTGTCTGTCTAAATAATTTTCGTCTACATCCTCTTATAGCTGATGTAGGTAATAAGACTCCTGACAATGTTATTCCTCTCATATAGGTGCTTGCCTAATACAGATTTTAGACATATTTCTAGTCCTAGTTCACAGAGTAATAATAATCAAAGTAAAAAGGATTGCTATTTTATAAATGTTAATTCCTTAGGATATTGTAAATTAGAAATTAGGAAGGAGAAACAAAAGGAACACACTGAGATAGAGGCTTTATCTTTATTATTTGAATTTTTAATGCTGCCTACTCATGGTAGCCTAAAAAGTGATTAAAATAATGATTAGAGCTGAGTGTACTCATTGTCCCTGAAGACTTTTTACTGGTCAGAGACAGATTAGAGCTTTCCCAGAAAAATACTGTTTTCTCGTTATGGAGTCCAATGGGAAATTAGAGGATTTGAATTCAGATTAGGGCATGATTGTATCTTCTTGGTGGAAAATTAGTTGTGGGAAGTTAGCTATGTGGCAAAGAGTAGTATCAACAAGAACCTTTTCTAACTCCCTGGAACTCATAGGTTCAACTAGTCCGCCTTGTTGGGATGATGCTCCTGATATTTGCCAGAAAGGATCAGTGGCGATACATCCGTGATGTTGCTACAGAAACAGTTGGAACTGGAATCATGGGGAAGATGGTGAGTTACTTTGAAAATGAGCTGGATTATGATTTATGTCCATGTGAAGTTCAGGTGCTAGTTGTGTCTTTGTACTAACTGTGAATAATTACTCTTGCTAACAGGGAAACAAAGGTGGGGTAGCTGTGAGATTTGTATTTCACAACACTACCTTTTGCATTGTCAATTCCCATCTGGCTGCCCATGTGGAGGACTTTGAGAGAAGGAATCAAGATTATAAGGACATTTGCGCACGAATGAGTTTTGTGGTCCCAAATCAGACCCTCCCACAGCTGAACATCATGAAACATGAGTGAGTGGTTAAGTCTCCTTTAGCCTTTGTTTGGTTGGTTTTATTTATTTTTTTTTGGTGGGGGGAGGTAATTAGGTTTATTTGTTTATAATTTATTTTAATGGAGGTACTGGGGATTGAACCCAGGACCTAATGCATTGTAAGCACACACTCTACCATACCGAGCTATACCCTCCCCCTCTCCTTTACCTTTGAGTAGTGGGGCTGAGAAGAAATTAAAGGTGATATGAAACTATAGAAATGTGAAAAGTGAGAGATTACTGTTTAGGGGTTGAGGTCACAAAGATGAGGTGGGTGGGGTTGAGGAATAGCAGATGCATTGAGTCTGAGAAATTAGATTTATTATCAGAGGAAAGGTTAGTTCCATTAGTGGGCATATAGAGTAATGATGGGGGAGGTCTGTCAACTGGAGTCAATTTTTATTATTTTTTATTATAAAATAGAAATGTTCATAAATGTAATAAAAAGTAAAAGTAAAACTCCTTCATTTCTTATCTCTACTCTCCCCAGCTAGTCACTCTCTCCAAAGAAAACCATCATCAACAATTCTGTGTGTTTCCTTCTAGATCTGTGCTGTCCAGGATGACAGCCAGTAGCCATAGGTGGCTGTTGGGCACTTGAAAGTAGGTAGTCCAAATGGAGATGTGCTGTAAGCGAAAACTATACACTGATTTTAGTAGGGACAAATTGTAAAATGTCTCAATTTTAAAATATTGATTACTTGTTGAAATGACAGTAGTTTGGATATACTGAGTTAAATGAAATTTGTTGTTCTCGCTTGTTTCTTTTACTTCTTTACATGCAGCTACTAGAAAATTTAAAATTAAATTTGTGATGTGCATCATATTTCTTCTGAATAGTGCTGTTCTAGACTTTTCTCCGTGCACATCCAAACACACACATACTCATTATATAGGACCGTATTATCCTATTTATTGTGAATCTCTTTCCAAGCCAGTAAATATAGATCTACATTATTCTTTTTACTGGCTGTGAATCAATAAGAGTAGAGGTGGTGGAGACTTAAAGACACCAATGGATAATATGAAAGATTAGTGAAGAATGGGACTTAATAAGGGTAGAAACAGAAATCAGTTGAGGAATGGATTGTTAGTAGAAAATAATTAGTTGTAAGGAAATTAATACTAGTAATTGAAACCCTGAGAGAGTGATGAGATTTGGAACAAGTGGTTTGAGATGTGAATTAGTAGGAAAACAAAAGATAATTTAGGGGTATTAGAATCAGTAGAGAGTGGAGTAATTGAGGAAAGAGAAGGGAAAGGTAGCGATGTTGGCCTGTTTCCATGTTGTCTCAACAATTAGGATCATACGGAATTCTGTTTCACAGTGGTCAAACAAGGCCTTGACATCAGTGGTCATAAAGTTGCCCTGGAATTCCGTAAATTTATTTCCCCAGGATTCCATAAACTTCATGTTGCATTTAAGACTGGCAAAGAGAGACCCATCTAGAACTTGAGACAGCTCACAAGACAACCCATCTTGCTGTGGTAATTTCAGGTCTCCTCTGTGGGGCTCTCAGCACACCTAAAGGCCTGTTGCTGTGATTGGGGGCCCGAGGCTCCCGTGGCACGCCCTTCCCCATCCTGCCTGGGACTCGGACTGTGGATCTGGGCAGGGATAAACATCTCGGCTGCAGGAGAAAGCCCTGGACCAACATTTGCGAGTGAGCCCTGCCTGAGCGAGCTGTCACTTAGACCATGCAGAGTTTACTGGAGAGCCTGCGGAACATCAGGGCTCGGAGAGGCCGCAAACGTTCAGATTCTCTTCCCCTAGAGACCTGGCAAGCAGCCAGGCAAAATTTTGAAGCTAGTCCAGCAAACAAACTACACGCTTCTCTCAGGCAGTTAACTCCTTGGCTTCTGAACCCCACACATACACTGTATTTCCCTGGCTTTGTTTTCCATGTGTGGACTGCCCGCCCTCCTGCCTGTCTGTAATCCCTAGTCCCTTTCAGGTGTTGGCAGTGCTTGTCCCCAAAGGATAGTTATAGCTTAAACCCCTCGTCAGATAGTGATAAACGAATGCTTATCGGTAATCTGCCCATTTTTCTTCTCTCCATTCTCCTCTGGTTGACTTTTATGCTCATTACTGCTGCTTCTATTCATATATTTCTTGATCCCCAGTGTTGTCATCTGGTTGGGAGATTTGAACTATAGACTTTGCATGCCTGATGCCAATGAAGTGAAGAGTCTTATTAACAAGAATGACCTTCAGAGACTCTTGAAATTTGACCAGGTCAGTAAATTTTTATTTTATAGGTACTTTCCTTGATAGCAGATACAGTTGTTAGGTGGATGAGGTAGACCCATGGGAGGTGTATCTTACTCTAGAAGTAGACAGAAAGGTCTCATTGTCTGGGGAAAACATTGTGACTGGTGATGCAGTGAATACACACAAAGTAGGCAGTGCTTTTATTACACGCTCAGATGGGAGGAGAAGAGATACCGTTAGTGATGAAAGTAAATATAATGTTTCTTCATTAAGTCTTTATCAAGAAGAGATTTTGGAGATCTGTATAAATGAGTTGGAGAACGGGTGGGGTTAATTGGAGAACACTTCCTGGAGGAAGTGGGCCTTCAGCTATGTTGATGTGGTTTGGCAGATGGAGCAGGGAAAGCTGCTCTATGATTACTTGGCAGGCTTAGCAACAGCTTGGAGGTAAAAGAGGGAGGCCCTGTGTGGGGCTTGGGAAGCACAGAAGAGAAGTTTGTCTGGGAAAAATAGCACACACAGTGGTCTAATGGGAACTGATTGAGAAGCTGGGGTTAGCTGGTTTATAGATGTTAAAACCTGTGGGAGAAGCATTGATTTGGTAACATTTATATAAAACTTGATATTCAGGAACCTAGTATTCTGTAAATTTGCCTTGGAACCTGGCACATGACTTGAATTTTTACTTCAGCATATGGATACTGGCTGCTAAAACTGAATGCTTCTTACTGAGGGAAGAAAATGTCTCCACTTGATTGGAATCTTTAAATCCTAATGTGAGACTTTTGATCTTCAGACATAGTCAAAATCCTGAAGTTTTGCAGTAGAATGGTTTTTACAGTGAGCCCTTCTTGGCTGTGTGTACCTTCACATTGAGGTTGGCTGGCCAACTTCTTTGCATTTCTTCCTCAGTCCTGCCTCCAAAGTGGGTACAGTTGGAGTAAGTTCTGAATCTTATGTAATACTGCTAAAATATTTGAGTGAGGGTAACTTTCAAAATGATTTCTAACTATTCACTGAATTTGGCTTTTGGAATTATCCATTCAACAGTTGTGTGCTTTTTTTTTAAATTAAAATTGTGCTAACTTCAGGGAACTTATGATTATTCAGGTTTTGTTTTTTCATTTTACTCTGACCACTGTTAGCAATGAAAAGTTAGTAATGTACTCAAATAAGCATCCTTTCTGTGGGTAAGTTTAAGTGCTGTGGGAATGTCAAAATGTACTTCATAAGGCGCAGAAATTTTATGTATGTACTCTGACAGTTGCAAAAGATATGGAACCTAGATACTTAGAAATGGCTGATCAACCTGATTATCACCTATATTAAGATGGTGTTACCCTGCTTATGTGATACTTTTTTTCTATCTCTAGCTAAATATTCAGCGCACACAGAAAAAGGCTTTTGCAGACTTCATGGAAGGGGACATCAAGTTTATCCCCACTTATAAGTATGACTCTAAAACAGACCGATGGGATTCCAGGTAAGATAATGAGAAGCTCCTCATGAGATAGGTTAAGACCTGATCTTATTTCCATCTGTCTGTGTTGATGAAGAGCTGGGGAATGTTTAGGTCTCGCCAGAAGCAGATATAAAAACATAATGTCTCAGTGCTATTACAGAAGACTTTTTAATTCGTGTGTACTCACAGGTGAGCTTAACACAGGGCAGTATTAACTGCTCTGTCAGGCTGTCGAAGTTTTCTGGGCCACCTGCAGTGCCTTATTTTTATCACCTCAGCAGAGTTGCCCAAACTGTTTTTCAACTCTATCTCAGGGTACCAGAGGTGAAAACAAAGCGCCATTAAGGATTCTTCCAGCACAGCGGTTCTCAGTCCTGAGTACACATTAGAATCTCTTGGGGAACTTTTAAAAACAGCGGTGCCTGGGCTCGACCTCCATGGCTGCTGAAGAAAGCTGAGAACCACTGTCTAAGGGGCCCTGAGACTTCCTGATCACCCCTAGTAAAGTGCCCCTGACAGTACACTCCTGGTCTTCTCCCTACTATTTCTTTGTTTCCTATGGTTTCCTAGCTGACTGAGCCCAGAAGTCTGAGAGAAAAAGAGAATCCCTGGACATATTAAGCTTCTTTAGCCTCAGAGAGAACTAGGGTGGGGTGGGGAGGAGTCTGTATCCCTGTCCTCTGAGGGAGATGCTCAGCAAGTGAAAAGTGACTCTGACAGATCTTGTACACTTCGCCTTGTTTCTTCCACTCACCTGACTTGAGAGTCAACTGAATTCAGCTACTGATAAGAACTTAGTGTCACCATCTGGATCAGGTGTACAGGTGTTGCTTTTTTAATAGAGTGATAAATAGGCTTCTCCCTTCCACTTGGTATTCTTATGGACTGTTAAATATTCAGACTTGCATGCTTAGATGTTAGTTCAGCTCGATTAGAAGAAGCTAGACTTGTCCATAGAAGTCCAGGTTTAAAGAAATCTCTACCATTACCCATCTCCAGTGATTAAGCCCAGTTTAGGAATGAAAGATTGGGTTTTTAGATTTTATTAATTGTCTATCTGTCATTGCATTTGATCAAGCAAATGAAGAAGAAGTGTTCTGAATATAATCCTGACCTTCAGAGGGTGTTTTAAGAAGGTTTAATGAATTTATTCATTCATTAGATAACTATTCACTGAGCACCTGCTTTGCACCAGATACTGTGTTAGGGGATGGGAATTCAGTGGTGAACAAGCAGGCACAGTCCCTTCACGGAGCTTGTGGTGTGGTGGGGAAGATGACAGTTGGGGCCATTAGAGAAGGAGAAGCATACAACAAGAGGGCCTAACTCTGGTCAGACCCAGTGTGGTAGGCATCACGTTCTTGTGTGGTATAGCCTCCTTCTAATTCCTTTTCTTTAATTTGCAGTGGGAAATGTCGGGTTCCAGCCTGGTGTGACCGAATTCTTTGGAGAGGAATTAATGTCAATCAGCTTCATTACCGGAGTCACATGGAACTGAAAACCAGTGACCACAAGCCTGTTAGCGCCCTCTTCCATATTGGGGTAAACACTTGTTTGTTCATTCATTCATTGGTTTGTGTATTAAGTATCTATTCTGAGAGCATTATTTAGGCTCAGAACAGATCAGTAATTCAGTGGGCCATAAATGTTTCCGTAACCAAATAATCATTTGCAGCATTGAGAAGTTAGTGCCCTCGGCCCTCCTAAATGCTATCCATATGGCTCTTAACACTCTAGGCCTTTTACTGACTAGACGTTTCTCATGCTGCATAGCGGCTGGGGAGTAACCTTAGCCTTCTAAAGTCATTATATGTAAAGAAGAGTTCTAGGCTAGATCTTCAAGGATGTAGCTTCTTACCAGATAGATAGTAAGGAGGGGAAGCCCCAAAAGAGAGGTCCAGGTGGAGGGGTAGGTACGGCAGTGGCTCAGACTGGTCAGAATACAGCATTATCTATTACCTTAAGAGCATATTGTTAGTCCTACTAACTTAACTAGATAGTAAAGTCTTCCCCTCCAGGAGCACAGGTTTGAAAATTTTCTTTTATTCGATTGCATCCTGGGCTGTATTAATGGCCAGTTAGTTAAATTTTTGTCTCTGTTGTGAGTAAAGTTTTTGTTTTCACGTTGTGTTTTCTAACTGTGTGTTATTAGTATGCAGGTTTTATCTTGGGATCTTGTTGATTCAATTTATAAAAGCTAGTATATTCAGATTATTTCTTGTAAGTTTTCCAGACCTGTGGTCATGTAATCTGTCAAAATCTATATAGTGCAGTGCTTGACAGAATGGATTTTATAGCTAGACTGCTTAAATTTGCGTCCCAGCTCAACCACTTTTAAACTGTAACCATGAAAAATGTATGTAACATCTCCCTGTCCCTCAGTTTCCTTCTCTATAAAATGGGGATAACAATGGTACCTACTTATGAGGATTAATGAGGTAAGACATGCAAAGAGCATAGCAGGGTAAATTTCTTTCCTCTGTATATATGCTGATTTTCTTGGCTTCTGAGATAGGTTATCACCATTATGTCTTATCCTACTACTGTCTTAAAGGGGAATGACTTTGGGGCATTTCCTTTATGTACAAAGTTAGTTCTTGCTCTTAGAATAGACTCTAAATTTTATTGAGGCAATCATGACTTTTGTCCATCTTGAAATATTTTTATTGACCTATAGTTGGTTTACAATGTTATGTTAATTTCTGGCATACAGCATAGTGATTCAGTTTTATATATAATATATATATATTATATGTATATGTTCTTTTCCATATTCTTTTTCATTATAGGTTGCTACAAGAGATTGAATGTAGTTCCCTGTGCTATACAGTAGGACACTGCTGTTTATCTATTTTATGTATAGTAGTTAGTATCTTCAAATCCCAAACTCCCAGTTTATCTTTCCACTCCCTGCTTCCTCCCCGGTAATCATAAGTTCGTTTTCTATGTCTGTGAGTCTGCTTCTGTTTTATAAATAAGTTCATTTGTGTCATTTTTTTAGATTCCTTATATGAGTGGTATCATATGGTATTTTCCTTTCTCTCTCTGGCTTACTTCACTTAGTATGACATCCCCTTTATTATTTTTAATGTGCATTAAGGGTTATGATCATGATAACCCACTGAGAAAAGCTTTGATTTTATTGGGTAACCACTCCAAATTTTGGACTGTTGGGCTTGCTATGATTGGAGGCTTTAAGAACCATGTTATATTTTTACCACTATTTGCATCAGTGACTGTTAACAAAAGGGACCAAGTGCTTGGTGACCAGTTAACTTCAGACTTGCTGTGGGCTGGCTGAGATTGAGCTGAGATGGGGTTCCCACCACTGCACTTGTGGGTGGGATCTGTTGTATTGGTCCTCAGACTTTGGTGGACATAAAATTGCCGAAAGAGCTTTAAGAAATGCAGATGCGTGGACCCCACCCCCTGCAGATTGTGATGAGTGGGCCGGGGCTTCTTTGTTTTTAAGACCTGCCCAAGTTGGTCCTGTTGCGTACCTGGTGTTTTGGAAAAGGTCTTCAATGCTAGAGGTCCACATATCACCTCTGCTCTTAACTGTGGCCGTGGGCAGCTTAGTCAATCTTTTTGTATCTCAATATTCTCCACTATGAGAAGAATAACCCTTGCTTTGGTATTCTCACAGGTTGTTGTGAAAATAAGATGGCTTATGTAAAATTCTTTTTGAAATAAAGAGTTGCAAAGTGTTGTGAAAGTATTTTAAAAAGTACAAAATTCCTTCCAAGCTAACACTGCAGCAGGGACCCGGACATGCTCGGGGTTGCTTGCCGCTCAGCTCCCGCAGCATTGTGGTACAGACATGTGAAAAACGCCCCAGTCCGTGAGGCGCTGGCCTCAGCTTTGCTGTTCTTATTTTCTGCACTGGCTTTCCAGCCTCTACTGCATGCATCAGTCTTTTCTTAAAGTTGATTTTGTGAAGTTTTGTATTCTCAAAAGAAACTGGGATGTTAATAAGTGAAAATGCTATGTTAATTATGTTCATTTGGGGCATCGATTTGCATAAAGCTTTAATAGTTAAAAAAACATAGCTGTATCAGGAAGCTGAGCATGCTGTGTCAGATGGGAGGTTTTTTTGATCTGTTAGTCAGGTTGGCTTGTTTGTCTGTTGTCATGCTTTTACTCTAATCTGGGACATTTTGTATCAGCTGTTTTCTAAAATGGCCGTAGGGTTTATTTACTAGCAGACCTTTATCATTATATAACCTGAACATTGATATTATGATTCTTGGCAGTGTACGTAACAGCTAATAGAGTTAAATCTATTACTCATTTTTTTCTGCTGTTTCAGAACTTTTATGATCATTGTTAGAAACAGTCATAGGTAGGTTTTGACACTGTCAATTTGTGCAGCGCAGGAAATAATTTTTAGCACAATCGTCACATTTTCTCCACCACCAAGTAACAATGGAACAAGAAAATATTCTTCCCCAAAATTTATTATTGCCAAGCTTCTTAGCACAGAGATTTAACTTTTCCAAAAAGTTAACCAGTTAACTTTATCTTTATCTTCAGGTGTGTGATTCTGTCATGCTTAGTTTAATTTATGTCTGTTTTAATGACCTTTTAAAAATGGTTAGGCTCTTAGAAATATATACATTGAGAGTACATAAGACTAAAATAAGGATCTGTTTGGTTTTTTCAGGTAAAAATTTGTAGATGGACGAGATTTCAGGAAGTGTTTGAGGATGTTGTTTGAACCACAGTTTATTTGAAATCGTTTCTAGAATGACTGGTTTTAAACTGTTAGGTAATCTCAAAGAAAGATGAGCTTGGAGCACGTAAGACTGAAAAGAGGGCTCGTTTTCTTTCAGGTGAAGGTTGTGGATGAACGGAGGTATCGGAAAGTGTTTGAAGACATTGTACGCATCATGGACAGAATGGAAAATGACTTCCTTCCTTCCTTGGAACTCAGCAGGAGGGAGGTGAGCAGAAATACGCGGCCACCTGTCTGCTGGCCATCGTGGTGAGCACAGGAGACACCATGTTAGTAGGAGAAGGCGGCACAGCGAAGTGATGAGGGCTGTGTGAGCCCGAGGCAGACTGCCTCTGTCCCAGTCCCAGCACTGCCGTCTAGTAGATGTGTGACCACGGGCAGGTGTTTTACCCTCCAGAGGCACACTTTCTTTTCCTGGATACAGGGGTGGTTGGGAGGATTACCCGAGTCAGTACCTGTGAAGCTCTTCAGACAGCACCTGGCACAAAGTAAGCCCTCAGATGTTAGCCACTCGTATTTAATGTTTCAGAGTTGCTGGTTAATTCCTGTCTCAGGAACCAGGACTTGGTCATGGGATGAATGCCCTGACCCGAGGTTGGGTTATCCTCTTAGGATCCCAGGAGCAGAGTAGCCTAGAGAAGTAGCAAAAGCTGCCTAACTCCTCCTCTGCCGTCGTGAGTCTATAGTACGTGAGAGGCGATGGTGGACAGCTGGCTCGTTGGTGAATGCGTACACCTGGTTGATAATGACCTTATTCTTTATTCATATTCTCTATGGAATAATCCAACTGACTTACCTCCCCTACTAGTGATGCATGGTTGTGTCTGTCTGTTATTCCCCAGTTTGTGTTTGAGAATGTGAAGTTTCGGCAACTGCAAAAGGAGAAGTTCCAGATCAGCAACAATGGACAGGTTCCCTGCCATTTTTCTTTCATCCCTAAGCTTAATGACAGCCAGTACTGCAAGCCATGGCTTCGGGCTGAACCTTTTGAGGGCTACTTGGAGCCAAGTGAGTGTTCCCTTTACCATTGTCTCTGCTTGCGATGTACCATCTCCCATCCCCTCCCTTTAACTTCTTGTTTTCTAACCACACGTCTCTTACCTTCACTGTTATTATATCGGGGCTCCCTCTTTGGGGTATCCCATCTCTCCTTCATCACTTGATGGTTTTTTTAGAGGACACGTCTTCTGTGGGTTCTCGTCCCCTTTTTGCTTTTCCACTGGAAGTTTCTGGTACCATGTGGCATCTCTTACATTTCAGATGAGACCGTGGACATCTCCCTTGATGTGTATGTCAGCAAAGACTCTGTGACCATCCTGAACTCAGGGGAAGATAAGATTGAAGATATCCTTGTCCTTCACCTGGATCGAGGCAAAGATTACTTCTTGACCATCAGTGGAAATTACCTCCCAAGTTGTTTTGGTACATCCTTAGAGGCTTTGTGCCGCATGAAAAGGCCAATCCGAGAAGTTCCTGTTACCAAACTCATAGACTTGGTAAGAGCATGCTAAGACATGAATCTCCTTTAGGACAGAATTTTCGCAGTACTTAAGTGCCGTCCTCCTTGTCTCTGTGCTTTCTCTTTTGTCAGGGCTAGGGGAGGGGATGGATGGCAAGTGATAAATAAGAATAAGAATGTCACTTTACTCTAGCACGCCTTTCACTGGATTAAGCCTAAAAAGAAAGAGGAGAGGGTAATCTGTAATTGGCTCTTGTCAGGAATATAATATAATAATACGAAGTTCACTGAATTAGATTACAGCCTCCCTTTTCAAAAAGATAATGCTTACTTGTTACTCTCCTCATACTTTCAAGTCATTTTTGTATAAATTAGCATGTAGGTGAGGTCCAGGAAGTGGAGCAGGGCGGTGTTATCCTCATTAAGCGTATGAGAAAACTGAGGCACAGAGAAAATAACTTGCCCAAAGTGGAATACGTTAGTTATGAATCTGTCACCCAGATTTTCTGACTCCCAGTCCAGAGCTCCTCACAGCATCATCCTGCCTAATCCAAGTCAAACTTGGCTGCTTCTTGGAGCCTAGACCATAAGTGAACCTCAGAGTACCTGTCCCAGGACCCCCAGGGGTCCTTACACAAGCACAGGCCCCTCCACCACTCACCTCTGGCAACAGAATCAGAATCCCAGGTCGTGAGACCTGGGGATCTGCATTTTATCAGCATTCCAGATGATTATAATGTGCATTGAAGTTTGATACAAGTTTAATGTGACTCCCTTAAGAAAAGAAAGGAAGAGGATTTCCCTTCCCCAGCACCAAGCTATAATATCAATGTTCTTGTGGAGGAAATGCTTCGTATCTTCAGGAATGTAAATTTATTTAGTAATAAATTCATCCTATGAAGAACCTTTCTTCTAAAAGAAAATATTATCGGTTTTGTGTGCAGACCCCTTTGGGCTATCAAAGTATATTCTTGGCCTTTTACCAAATAAACTTAGCTGACGTGACAGCCCTGTGTTATCATCCCCGTTAGCATTGACGTTGGTCCTTTCAGCCTAGCCGAGCGGTGATGGTGTCATCTTGCGGGGAGGGCTAGACCGGCAGGCAGGCTGCTGGCTTGTCGGAGTGTGATCTGTTCTGTTGCCATGGAATTGTTTTAGCGATGACTCAGATGGCAGATTAAAACCCTTGAGTTCAGTCCCAGCATTCTTTCTTGGAATTATGACTGAGCATATTACCTCTGGTTGAGAGGACCAATTTCTTCAGAAATTCATATCCTGACATTCTGTTATTTTTCATGACACTTATTTTTCCTTCTACCACCATATTCCAATCTTTTAAATTTACTATTTCACCTTTTAGAATATTTTCTAAATGAAGTTGTTTTCCCCTTCCCTCCATCCCAAGCATAATTTCCCAACTTTCCGTTTCCCGACTTTCATTATGAAAATGGCAGATGTGCAGAAGAATTGAGAGAACAGTACGTCAACACCCACATGCCTTACACACATATACAAACGTATACTTTTTTTTTTTGCTGTGCCATTTGAAATTAAGTGGTGATGTGTCACTCCACCAGTGAACACTTCGACCTGCCTCTCTTAAGAAGAAGTATCATTTCTATGTAAGCACAGTGCCATTATTGACACCTAAGAAAACTAGTCCGTCGGTATTGAGATTTCACCAGTCATCCCAGTCATTTCTTTTATAGCTTTTTTAAAGCCAAGATCCAATCTGGATTCATGCAGTACATTTGGTGAGGTCTCTGCAGTCTCTTTTAGAGAACAGTTGTCTCATTTTTTTCCTTTAATGACATTGAGTTTTAAAAAGTCCAGGACAATTGTCCTGTCAAGGATCCACCATTTCCTAAATTTGTCTGATTATTTCCTCTTGGTACTTTTTAAACCTATCTTTTTGTGATTCCTCCTCTCACCTTGTTTACTATAAACTGGAACCTCTTGGTAAGAGTTGGCAGAAGCATTATACTACCCTTTACTGTAATTGTCCCATATTAACTAAAGTGACTGGAAGGAGGCTCAACCAGCATAAACTATTTTATTTTATTTAAAATATTATCAGGTAATTCAGCCACATTTGACCATGAATAGGAAGTAGCCAAAAATTTTAGTGGAGTTAGTGGCTCTGTAGGAAGCCCTTTTTCTTCTTTTTGTATACAAATGATTCAAAGTTTAAAAAAGTAGACCCCTGATCATTTTTTCATTACAGAATTGCTGAGTTGTTTTTAAATTGTATGTGTGTGGTCACCATTTATTCTGTTAAAGCTTCTATTTTGTAGGATTTAGAGTTCTGATTCTTTTCACAGCCCGTTGCACTTAGTTATTATTAAATTCCTGTATCTCATTGATGAGGAAATTATCCACATTAGTGCAGGGCAGTAAACAAGAGATTGAAGATTATCTGTACCCAGGTTGTAATACCTTCCCACTCTCTTTTGGCTTGATTTTGGCCTTCTCAAATGCTTTCTTAGGTTTGTTTGTTCATGCTTATTACAAGCCCCAAGATGATATTTCAGATCCCGTGAGACAATGCTGTTCATAATGGTACCTATTGTCCTCTTTTGTATTATTTACTGAAAAATTTGGATGAAACCAGAAATGAGTTCAGTGCCTGTGTTGACTGTCCATGTTCTGGTTCAGGAAGATTCTTGTGCTACATGCTCTTCCTCCCAAGTGCAGAGTGAAGTAACTGGCATAAGTCCTTTTCATTCTTCCTGCCCTGCTCAATGACAGTGACTGCCACGACTAGAACCGTTGGGATTAGCACAAGTGGCAAACAGAGGAGAATCTGTTTGTAATTATCTTTGTTCTTTTCCAGAATTTAAGATAGATTTTTCTGGTTTATTAACTGGCATATCAAGTAGCATATAATCATCAATATGTATTCATTGTACATTGTATACGAAGTATTATGGAGTTTATGTGGGTTCTTGTGATTTATTGGTGATGAAAGTTTACTTGTATGTACAATATGGCTAAATTCTAAATCAAGGTTAATGAGGAGTTTGGTTAGAGATAATCTAAACATTAACCATCTTTACTGGCTAATGTCCAGTGTGTTTGGTAACTCAATATTCTGGAAAGTCATTTAGAATAAGAATTTTGGCGCTTATAATTTATATTAACTATAGATTCCTTTCCTGTGCTGTTTACTCAAGCCCTTATATGCTATAAAAGCTTATTGATTGATCAGCTAATCTCTGTGAAAATTAATCTCAGAATCAGCCTGTTTTGGCTTTAGTGAATGTTTGATGCATATAGCATTAACATGACTAGAAATAAGTTCAGCACACAAGAATAAAGTGGGCTAGGAAAGTGATTTGGAGTTTCTCATAGAAGTATTTTAAGTCAAGTCCAAGTTTTTAAGAAATATGTATTAATATACTGGGTGAGCAGGCTCTTCCAGGCATGGGGACATCATGAATAAAGGTTAGAAGGTGAAAGTGAAAAGACCACATATGAAAAAGTGTAAGATTCCCCTGGGGAGAGTAAAGGAGAAGGATAAGGTGTGTGAAGCTGGAGAACTAGGATGGGAGCAGGGGATAGAGAGTCTTAAAGTCAACAGATGAGTTTATCCTGGAGCCAGAGGGCATCTAGAACCATCGGAAGTCTTTGATGAATAGTATGAGGTTGTAAGTTGGCACAGTTGGAGGAACATTCTGGTTTGCATGTAGACTGGACTAGTGGAGAGGTGACCAGGCTCGGACCCACCAGATCTAGTTAAAGGTTTGGCTTGTAAATACAGAGATGAAAAAAGTTGACAGGTGGATGAGGGAACAAGCTATATTTGCTTGGGGGCATGTTTATTAGGAGGTCAATATCAAAAATTTGAAATAACAGAAATAATTTGGTGAGTAATTTGTCCCCAGTCATTCCCTCCATTAGATGTTTACTTTGTCTTACTGATCTGACCACAATTTTCTTACCCTGTTAGGTGTATGGTTTCTGTTTCTTTTTACATTTCACATGAATGACCTCTAGGAAGGTCTAGAACTTCAGTATCTATTCAGTTTTCTATTTTTTGTTTTTAAATTTGAATCTGCCTCCAAATGATTCTTTTATACACTATTTTGGCTTCATTTACTACTGGGAGAACTCGCAGGGTGGCTGTTATGTGAAGAATGATTTGCAGCATATTCATAGGTGCCAGGATTGCCCTGCTGGAGAATCCTGAACTCTTGCCCTTTTGTAATGTGATGAACACGTAGCCTTTTGCAGAGAGTAGGGAAGTCAGTGGAACTAAATGATTAGTAGCAACCTCACGAGAATGCTCTTTATTAGTGGGGGCTAAGTGATATTTCTATTTTCAGAGTTGAACCTAGTGTTGAAATAAATATAATTTACATCTACTGTCTGCCTGGGGCCAGAGAAGTAACTCTCAGTGTAAATCTGCTGCCCCTTCCTTCACCAGTGTCAAAGTCCTTTTAATTCTTCATTCAGAGTTTTCTCTTGTATCCATTCATTTTTTTAAGATGCTGTTTTCCCATTATTAGTGAAGGTGCTTACTCTCCTGCTTGACCTACCTCGGCAGCCTTTTAACCGTTCCCTTCACCTCAATTTCCCTAGCCTTCTGTTTTTCCTCTTCAGGGCTCTCAGACTGATCTTTCTGTAGTAGAGCTTTGGGGCCTATCACTTCCTTGCTTAAAGGTAGACATGTGGCTCCCGCATGCCTGCTGAAGACATTCCAAATTGCTTTACCTGTCATTCATGGTCTCGCAAAGTCTGACTTCAGCGTACCTTTTTAGATTTATTTCCTGCTGTTTTTCTCAATATCCCTCCATGCTCCCCACGAACCAGATGACTAGCTTTTCCCTAGTCTCACCTTGTGATTTGCCTTCTCTCCACCTTTGTTTCTTTCTGCCCTTTTCCACTTGTAACATCCCCACCCCATCTCTACCCTTTAAAATCCTGTGACTCTTTTAAGGGCTAGTTAGGTCATGTCTCCATTGTGAAAAGTCCCCTGACAGCCCCAGTTGAAAGCCATCTCTCCTTCCTTTGAGCCCCTGTTTTTGTTTGTTTGTTTGTTTTAACCATTTATCAAGAACTCATATTGGTGAATTGGAGTACTACCAGGCCATAAATTCAGGGCCTCCTTACCTCAACTCAGTTGGAAACCCAAGTCAAGGACCACGTCTTTCCCTTCCATGTAGCCTCATTTTTCATACACCCTCAACCCCTCAAAGACATTTGGCCCAGTGCCTAGCACTGGTAGATGGTCACTGCTCAAAGGAAACCTTTTCGAGGGCTTGGTCTGACAGGTTAGTGTATAAGGACTCTGCCTGGTGTTACTCATCATATCATGTGGCGAGTATTCATGGAGGGGGAATAGAGAAGTTGGTCAGACAGGCAGATTCTCGACATGTTAGTAAGTAGTCCTAAATCTTAAAAAACTGAGTTAAATTAGATGTTTGGCACTTAGAATTAACTTTCATATTAAAAAGTGATTACAGTACTATAAATATTGTATACTTTATGAATCACCATTACTCTGATTATTTTTATTTCATTTTATATGTGGTATTTAAAAGTCTAGGTGAACCTACAAAAGCATGTTTAATTCATAATGTATCTAATAATACCAAAAAACCTACCCATCATACGTAACAGTTATTTAGGGGAAATGCATTCAGCATTACTACTTGGAATGTGAGGGAACACATCCTTCCCCACGTCCAGCCTCCTGCACTTCTCTGGTGGTGAGATCGGGATTTCTCCTTTTACTACCAGCCCGAGACGTAGGATTTATATTGACGCTCTTGGTGGCCCACGGCAGATTGGGAGATGCCAGTTGGGAGGTGTGGGGAGCTTTGAGAGACTCAGGCCTGCTGCTGGCATCCTGCACCACCACTGCCCCACCTGCCCTGGGTTTTAGGCTGCTTCCCTGTCCCTGTGGGGCAAAGGTTAGTATCCCTGTTTTAGAGATGAAGAAACTGAGGCTTTATGAAGTTTAGTAACTTGCCTGAGGTCCGTACGAAAGTAATAAGAGGTAGAATGAAGATTTGTCCCCAGGACTGTCTGACAGCAGCGTCTGTACTCTTTCCACTAATCATGCTGCCTTGTAACCGTCTTTACCTGCTCTGGAGTAGAATACATTCTCGCAGCTTTCCCCTGCCTCTCTGTCCAGGAAGCAGTTTATCCTTTTTGAGTTATCAAAAGGGAGCATAGTGGTAATGACTGGGGAATCAATCTGACCAGAGTTCTAATCCTGATTCTGCTGCTTAATACCTAATAGTGTGACTGCCGGCAAATAATTTCATCTCCCAGAGCCTCAGTTTCCTCATCTGTACAATGGGACTAATATCACCTTACTCACATGTGCAGCCTAAATGACATTGTGTAGGAGCCATTTGCACAGTTAATGCTACAGGGCAGATGCCCTCTAAGTGGTGGCAATTGTTATTGTTCTGTTGTTGTCATTGCGCTGTAATAATAACACAAAAGACAGAGACGATTAGAAAGGTACCTTGTTCCCTCTGCCCTGCTTCTCTTTTTTCTCTTACGCCCTATAGGAAAGCACAGTAAGGGATAATGATAAGTCTTATGGTTCACAAAGGTCTGAAATGAAATGAATTTGCATTTCAGAGAGACCTCCATTTCTGGGGACTCTAGGGACCCTTGAGGAGGGGAGTGGGATCAGGGAGATGGAAAGGAGTGTGGGATAGTGCTTAGGAGGCTAGCTAAGGTGAGAGGCGAGGCAGTGGACAGGAGAGAAGCCTACCATTGCCTCCCAAATGGCCACTGTTAGGCTCACAACCATGTTCTTCCATTGAAGTGGCCCTCAAGTGAGGCACATGCTGTGTAGCCGCAGGGCCTGCCTCTAAGCAGCACATGGAAAGGAAACATCAGTGGGCATTTGGCTGGGTCAGCTGGCAGCTGCCAAATGACACAAACATCTTAGGACTGCACATGTGTGTTTCTCGAGTGATAGTCTCAATAAACTGCATAAAAATTTAATATGCATAATAGAGAACTTTGCATATGTGTGTTCCATTTGCAACAATCATGACTTATTTGAAGAATTTAAAGCTGTTTAAAGTGTATGTATCTAGTAAGCTAGTGCATTCTAATAATACTGATCTATTTCTAATTCTGTAAATTAATTCTAATCATTTTCTATCTGTCAATGACTTTCTTTTCCTGCTCTGCTCTCAGGAAGAAGACAGCTTCCTAGAAAAGGTATGCGTTTCCCTGTGCTTGATTCACACTTAACCATGGTCCCTGGAATTTCCCCCTAGGCTTTCCCATATCAGAGACCTCTGACTCCGTGAGAATCCCCCAAAGTCCTGCCAGCTGTCTTTAAGTGTGTCTGAAGTACAGGAAAGATATCTCCTGCACCAGTCCAGTCGTTGAGACCCAGTACGTAAAAGCAATAGGACTCAAGGTTCCAGATTTGTATTTTTGAAATGAGAAATGATTAAAGAGCTGTTTTGATGGATGTGAAAGCTCAGAAGATGAAGGCGAGTACGGCTCAGCTGTTTTCCATTTCCAATGATAGTAAAACCAGAAGTGAATTCCTGTTGCATTAAGAGTGATTTCAAATGCAACATTGTAAACTGACTATACTTCAATAAAAAAAGAGAGAGACCACAAAAAAAAAAAAAACACCAGAGTGATTTGGGAGTAGTGATAATAATAATTAATTACTGAAAGAATATATAGAAATATGGTCAAGAAATAGAGTGTAGACTAGAACCCCAATGAGATCATAAGGGGTCATGTGGTAGAGCCCCCGTCTTCATTTTCTCCATCCTAACAGATGAGACAACTAGGCCCAGGACAGTTGAAAAACTCGCTAAAGTCAAACTGCTCCTGACATCGGGAGAATGGGGCAGAGGGGACTGGAACCCGGGTCTCCTGGATACCTAGTGAAGGAACCAATGAAACCCTCCTCCTGTGGTGCTTTGCTGCCTCTCCATCTTCAGGCTGGAGGGTGCCTGGCTCCACACACAGCCATCCAGTTGGAAAACATTCTTAAAGCACTTTCACACAGTCTCTAACATGACCTCCCCATTTGGTGGAGTTTAATGCATTATGATGGAGGGGATGGCGTCCTGTTTTTGTGTTTAGTTATTAGCAGTGACGTTACAGTGTGAGCTTATCGGGCACTGAATGTGTCCCATTGCAAGAAGACAAAGTGTGCCTGGTTTCCCTTTGAATATTAGAGTTCAGGATCATTTGTGGACTTCTTAAAAATATTATTTCTTGTGCATAATCTTTCTCTAGACTTCAGAGACGCAAGTATGACATTTCATATCACACGAATTTGCAGATGCATAGTGGATGGTGTATATAACCTACCGGCATTTTATTAACCTTTTTAAACCACTGAGGATTGAGACGGCTCTGCTTCCTAGCCCTTCTCTGTTAATAGCAGGCCGTGTTCTGTCTTTTCATCCTAAACGGTGCCGTGTGTTGCCTCAGTACAGGAAAAGCGCTAATTGGATGTCAGACTTTTTTTAAGTACATGAATCAGTGCTGAATAATTTATATGTGGTAAGTTTGGAGGTGTCTGCTAAAGAATCTGTACATGTGTTGCATTTGGTCCAGCAGGTGAGCAGAGTGCACTGTGGACAGTGTTTTGGCTCAGGTATCGTGTGTATGCCTGGGTTTCATACTTGGAACCAGAAAGAAGTTAGTGAATGAACCACTGATAGATGTTCTGGGCGCTCTAGCGACTGTGAATATTACGTGATAGAATCCCATGGAAAGAGAGAAAGGAAGCAAAATTAATGCGAAGAAGATTTTAAATAGTAACCAACTATCGTGCTGCCTTCTCTTCCTTATTCCCTTAGAAAGGCAAGGCAGCTTTAAAAGGTCACCCATGCTTGTTGAAGAACAAAATGTTAAGAAGAGCCCTCTGCTCTAGTGAACACGGGCTCTGGAAGTAGTGAAATGCTTCTTTTCTTTCCCTCAAAGTAACATGGCTGAGGGTTATGGACAGAATTTACAGCATTTCCTAAGTGAACATACATAATTATATGACCTTAAGCTGGAGGTGTAGGAGGACGAAGATGCCAAAAACTGGTCACCAGGATTTTCTGAAGGCTGCCTTCAGATGTCCTTTAACCTACGTCACATATCTTTTTGATATCATTTATATTTGACTATATAAACATAAGATAATTGAGGTTATTCCCCAGATATTTTCAAGTTCAGATTTAGTTACTGCTGTAATTTATATCACTTCTGGGCTTTTCTCTGAGATTCTTTCAGGAGAATCTAACAGAGCAGAAAGTTAGGTGAAGGGAGTCAAAGCCCCAAGAAATCTCTGCTGAGCTATTACTCTAAAGAGTAACTTCTGCGCTCAGAGCCGAGACTTCTCATGGTATTTCCGGCTCTTGGTGTGCTGTATTCATTTAACTAGTTCCGGATCTTAAGGCTGGTGAGTTTTAGTGCCTTAAAATTAGACCTTTTTACCAAGCCTGAAATATTCATGAGTGTAGGTCTAATGTGGAGAATTGTCTTTAATTCCTGAGAACCAGAGAACCTCATTTAAATCAACAGTGAAAGCTCTGATTGAGGTAAGACCTGAAAGAGAAATAAGTTAAAAGTCAACAGAAACCTAACTAGGTGCTGCCCTCTCAAAGTGCTGTGCTCACAACTGTAATTTAATGGTCCGTGAGTCTCCGGCGATGTGTGGACTCTACCGTGACTGTATTGCCGGTTCTGTGTCACCCTTGAAAGGATTTACAGCACACTGTGCATCCACGTGATAAACGTAATAAACGCAAATGGAATGCTTAACGGTTAAGTGAAGCATCTAGAAAAGGAGATCGTTTAACCGTGGGAATCAGTCAGAGTGCCTTCTGACCAACAGTGTCCCCAGGGAGAAAAAAACGAAAAATCCTAAGAGATGAAGATCAGATTGTACCCACCTAAGCAGAATTTGGAGATTATATTACACACAGAAGTTTTTCCTGAGACCCCTTTGATCTCACCTCTTGTCATCTCTTAGGAGAAATCCCTTCTGCAGATGGTTCCCTTGGATGAAGGTGCCAGTGAGAGACCTCTTAAGGTCCCCAAGGAGATCTGGCTTCTGGTCGATCACTTATTCAGATACGCTTGTCACCAGGTGAGTGGGAGTTGCCCACCCTGCAGCTTTGGGAGGTGGGAGTCCAGCGGGAAATGATAATACCTTACATCTGTATATAGAGTGCTTTTAACTTTCCCAAGCTACTTCACTGTCACTTTGCCAGGGCAGGTGGAAGCATCCTGTTTACAGATGTGAGAGCTGCAGCGTGCAAGCTAGGGGGTTTATCTCAGACCACAGCACAAGCATAGTGGCGGAGCTGGGGCCCGAACTGAGCACACCTGTCTCCTGCCTACACACACCTTCGCTGCGCCGCTGAGCGCCTGGGCCCGTGCTGCCTGCTTTAGCTGTCATGTGGGCATTGCAGATGTCAAAGTCCAAAGCAAACTTCAAGCCCATTCCTTTAATTTAGTCCTGACTTTTAAATCCTACCTAAAATACCTGCTACCCTCAACCCAGTCCCCCCAAAAAAGAACAGTTTCTTGGGGCTAAATTGAAGGATAATGTTGTCTTACCTGCTGAGAAGTAATAGAATTTGAAAGCGAGGTTTGGTGCGGACATGCCATTTGCTCCCACCCTAGTGTTCTGCAGAGCAGGGTTTGAATGTGCTTCTCCTGTTACAACTCTGCCTGCTACCTGTCAGGAGGCTGGAAGTGGGTCTCCCGATCTAGCCGTTCAGTTCCCCGCCGAATCAGGTACAGGCTGAAACCTTTGAAGATAATTTTCTAGTTTGAAACAGTTTCACACGGATGAGATGATGAAGGGAAAAGGTGCCCTCACAGCTCCATTCCTCATCAAGACTATGCATACCAGCCTTCCCTCTGCTTCCCGCTGCCCTCCTGATCCCTGGGTGCTCGTCAGAACCCGAGGGCTGATTATCTTGCCTTCTTCCATTCATTGTGACCTCTTTGGTAGGAGGACCTGTTCCAAACCCCTGGAATGCAGGAGGAGCTGCAGCAGATCATTGATTGTCTGGACACCAGCATTCCCAAGACAATCCGTATCCTTTCCAACAAAGGCTTAGGAAGCTGGATGTGTACCTGCCCAAACTTCTTCCCACTTCCATTTGATTTTCATGTTTCCATCTTTATTTTCTTCGTAACTGTCTTTTATTATAAAGTAGTCATTGACTATACAGTTGTGTCTCAGTTCACCTCAGGAAGCTTCGACCCCTCTCTCTGTACCAGGCTCTTACTGAAAGGAATCAGAGGTGGGTAACAACGACGTTTACTGGGCATGGAACAGAGGACCCACCGCACTGGCACCATCCTAAAGACAGGGAGGAGGACGGGAAACATCGGTGACTAGTTTCCAGTGTGAACTGTCATTCCACAAGCCACGGTCCCTTGGCTCTCAAGTTGGGCCAAACCTCCCAAGAGGTTTTGATCAAGTCTATAACAACTCAGCTGCAGCATTCCTGGACCAGAAAGATGGCCAACCCCAATTCAGATCAGGGTACCCTGAATGAAAGGAAGGAAGCCGTCCCTGAAGGAGTTTGAGGAAGGGAGCAAATCGGGTCTAAGCATGACCTTTTTCCTGGAGCCTCTTTCCCTTGACAGAAGTCAATCCAGCTGGCAGTAATCACTCCGTGGCTGAGGCACTGCTCATTTTCCTGGAAGCCCTGCCAGAGCCCGTCATCTGTTACGAGCTGTATCAGCGATGCCTCGACTCTGCTCAGGATCCCCGGATCTGCCGACAGGTGAGTTTTGCTGCTCTGAGAATGGATTTGAGGCAGGTTCCCTCACAGAGAAAATCATTGATTTCACAGAGCCGAATGGGCAGCCAGCCATGTGGTAGGGTGGGTCTGGATCTGTTGTTCATGGCAGGACACCAGCATTAAGAGCTGGGACCCTTACATTTTAGTTGTGTTATTTCCTGTTGTATTTGCCACCCTTGTTCAGTTGGCCCCTCGAGTAGGGTGGCTACCTCTGCTCTGGGGTGAGATCAGTGAAGCTGATCGTACGTGGAATTCTGGCTGACGTTGCCAGGAAGGGTGGGTGACACTCGTGAGCCTTTCATTTTGTCTCCTTGCTGTTTGTTTTTAATCTTGAAATGACTTTGATGCACAGTAGCTGAGAATACCTCCAAATCAGACTAGTGAGTATCGGGAGGAGCCCCCATCGTGCTCAATGACATTGCAGAGAAAACCATTCAGCTGCTTGGCAGATACCACAGCTACCTGTCTGGGAAGATGGGAAAAGACCAGGTTAACACCGACCTGCTTGTGAAGTGGGCTGGGTGTGTCAATGTGTGGTAATCACATGGCCTCCTCATTGAGTGAACGGGGCCAAACGGTATGACAATCTCACCTTGGAAGTTATCATTTGACAGATATTGTGTTGATCTGGAGCAAATAAAGGAGGGTTGTGACAGATGAATGGGGTCCTGGAAGGGTTGGATTGGTTGGATTATAAGTTACCTGTAAGGCAGCTGTGAGTTCTTCTTACTCCCTACCTCCACGTCTTCTCCTCACTGCCCACCCCCCTTTTTTCAAAAAAACAGGTGATTTCCCAGCTTCCAGGGTGCCATAGAAATGTTTTTCGTTACTTGATGGCATTCCTTCGAGAACTCTTAAAATTCTCTGAATACAACAACGTCAACGCCAACATGATTGGTAAGGGTACTTCATAAGAATGGCCACGTAGGGGTGTTAGTCAGGACAGCGGTGGACGGGGTACCCAGTGTATTCCCTCCTTAATGTCCTGGTGTGTGGTAGTCACCTCCCTCCCACTGCCTGCATCCCCTGGCCCCCAACCCCCACCCCTCAGGCTTTGCTTAGGTTGTGTCTGACCAAGGGTTTTCCCCTTTTCTTTCTCTGGCCGTCTAGCTACACTCTTCACTAGTCTCCTCCTGAGGCCTCCACCCAACCTTATGGCAAGACAGACTCCAAGCGACCGCCAGCGTGCTACCCAGTTCCTGCTGTGTTTTCTGCTTGGGAGCGATGAAGACTAACAATAAGCCTTTGTCTCTTACTACTCTCCGAGATTCTAGAGGCGGAAGATCTTGGGCACCAAGTATTCCATAGTGGTTGGAAAAGTCATGCCACAGGAAGGGTCTGCTGCAGAATTTCGAGGCTGTTGGCATGAAAAAGTTGTTTCTAGTGCGAAAGGAAGAGAGTTTCCTAATCCCTCCCTTAACCGTACCCTACACAGCAAGATACTTTTAGACTTATATTGCCAAGCCAAAGTTACCATATTTTGGTGTTTTTGTGTTCTCTCTTTCTAAGGCGAAGAGCTCTGTATTGACACATCTGGGGATGAGTGTGTTGCCCTCCTGGCCAGCCGTCCTGACTGCCCTCAGCACCCTAGGCCTAGATTCTGAGCTGTCCCCGTTCTAGGCCTACAAGCACTACTTGCTGTCGCTCAGACTTGTCTGTAGTCCTGCGTCTGATGCACTTTGGCCCCACCCCGCTCCGATCACCCCTTTGCACGCTACTTTGCTAATACTATCATGTCAAAGGGAGTCTGGGTGAGGCTAGTGACTCCTTGTGTCCCCAGCAGTGAGTTAACCATCTGTATGTGGTCGGTACATGGATTTGTGTGTTGCTACTACAGTGGCATCTGTATATTTCTGTAACATTGGCCTTTTATGGATCTGCGATGGGTGGAACCATATTCTCTTGGCTTAGGCCACACTTGGTAGCAGAACATTCGGGACTATTAGAGATGATATCCCATTGATGTGAGAGGCTCACAGTCAGAGTGGAAGCACTATGAGTATGGCAGGAGTGAGAATATTCATGTTTGACAGGTCCTGCTTCCTACCATCCCTTTCTGTTCTTACTCAAATGTTACACAAGAACCAATCCTGGGTGTCTGGGGAACCCACCCCCCGCTTAGAACTCCACCTCCGGGGCGGCGCTTGTACCACAGTCAGACAGGGAGTCGGTCCCTCAAGTGTGCCTCTCTAAATGCTGCTCCTTCCCCCAGCAAGGGTACGAGGGTCACCCTGAGAACCCCCTCTCTGGTCTCCGGAAGTACCAGGGGGCAGATGTCACCCCCTCCCTCATCAGGACCCACTCTGGGCTCTATAGCCAGCTCCCCTTGGCTCCCAGACACCCTACCCAGTGCAGTGAAAAGGAGACTGCAGTGGGACGAGCCAAGCACCTTTCTCTCCCGCCCTAGACAACCCTCTGAGCTTGTCATTTACTCAAGCTCCTGTGGGGCAGCCCTCTTTTTAAAAATTCATCTCTGTTGGCTGGGAAACCAGCCACCAGCCAATGATTGCAAAACTGCTTGATGCAGTTGGCTTCCTCCTGGTTTTCTTTCATCAAAACCGCCCTGAGTTGGCTCATTCTTACATGTTAACATTAAATCCAAGGAGCCCCATGGATAGGCTCTCTATGCAGTCTTGGGCATTGACTCCTGACTCTTCTAGAGCATCGAGGGAGAGAGCCAGGGAAACACCACCACTGAGTAACCAGTTCTCCAATTCCCCCATCTCTTATGCATTGAGCTCTTTGGGGGTAAGAAAAGATATGTATCCTGTGATATTCTGGTCAAATCCTTTCCTGTTTGGGAGTTATGGAAGTAGGAGTCAAGTTATTGGTGCCAAATAGCTGCCGATGTAATACGTCGGGGGCAGGAGGCTGAGCTTAGTTAATGGCAGACTGAGAAGAACACTTTTGTCGTCTCCACTAGGCTGGAAAGGGATCACAGGAGAGGCCGATGATAGAAGCTGGGCAAGTCTGTAACACAGACACAGGGAAATGCCTGTCCTGGACACATTTTCCAGTCTGTTGCCACCTGGGAGCTTAGTGGGGGCTGTGGGCAGCACCCTAGCTCGCTCTTCTTAAGGCAGGTGCACTCGGTTGGTTTGCTGCCTCAACCTCTTTTCCAGCTCTGGTCCTGAGATGTACAGAGGGTTGAGGGTTTTAGACAATCTCTAGGGGAGGGAGACAAGAAATAGAGTGGACATATGAAATCTGCTTCCCTCCTATGCCTCCTCCAGCACCCCAACCTCTAAGTCCTGAGTACCTCTGATGTACCATTTCATAGCTCCTCTGAAGGCAGGAGTTCAGCTCCAACTGGTAGGGAAGGACTCTGCATCTGTCATTTTAGGGAAGAATGGTTCAGCCCCATGTGGTGATGTGGCGTCAGTCTCCCTTTCACTGTTTCCTGATTCTTTTTCTGTAATTGTTTGTTATATTTCCCCAAAATGTCTTGGTCACTAAGCAGAGCTGCTAGTGGGATTCTGTATTTCGTGTCATCTTTTTTTTATTATAATTTATTGCAGATTTTTTTCTGAATAAATATATGTTGTGTGAAAACTCAAAGTGTGACTGATCCTAGGAAGAACCTAGGAGTGGGCTTGTGTAACGGGGACCCACTTGACTGCCGCGGTCCCCACAGCTCCGCCTATGCTGTCTTGTCCTGCCTCACAGGGAACTGTCAGAAGAATTTCAGTATTTTGCCCTTGGAGAGGAGTAGCCACATGTTTTCAAAGGCTAATAAACAAGTCCCAAGGCTTTTGGAGGCCAGCCAAGGATCCTTATTTTAGCCCTGGGGATTCAGACAAGAAAATAACACTGTTAGGAGAAAAGATGTTGATTCTTAATGCACATAAATGTCACACTGGGTCAGATCCATGATCGCTGCAGCCCTAGAAATCTGACAGACTCTGCTGGACACATTTCGGGAGAACCCAGTCGCCCCTGCCAACACAGCCTCAATGCTAGCCTTGCCTCCCAAAGAATGTTTTCACGTCATTCATTTTGCAACTTTTGAAAAATCAGTTTTGAATTTGTATTACCTCTTGGGGTGACAAAGTCCGTGAATTTAGTACATTTGGGGGGCTCTCATCTGAACTCTAACGCTTTAAGAGGAAACCCCTCATTTCGGCATGGTGCCTCTGCTCCCCTGCCGGCCTCTAGTCTGAATTTGGGCGTTCTAATCCCTTTCCCTTTGAGATGGATGAGGCCTCGGCTGGAGGGTTCTTCCCATCCGGGGCCCTCTTCCAGTTCCCTCTGACTGTGAGCTTGACCCTGATGCATGTGCTGATTCAGTGTTGTCGTGAGCCGTTTTTCTAGCCCCACCCAAAGCCTTGGCAGAGGAAGGTATTTCCTTTTGCGCCTGATTCCCCGCAGTGGACGAGACCGATGGCAACCGTGTTTACACAGCAGCAGGCAGCGTGACAGAGCGGCCTCAGCCCCCTTCCTTGAGGTTAGAAACTGTCCCCCGCTGCTGTAACAGGACAACCCTGAGGGCCTTCGTGGCCGCAGGACAAGTTGGAGACCTGGCTCTTGGTGTAGGCTAGTCATCTGAAGCCACACACCGCCACAGCGACACCATCGTACAGTGTTAGGGAGAGAACTGGAGTGGTGCTCTAATCCAATCCCATTGTTCTGATGCACAGAGTTGGGCTCAGAGGGAACAATGAGTGACTTAATGTCACTCGGGTTAGTGATACGGCATGGCACAGTGGAGAAAAGAGCTTAAGCTTTGCCGTTAGACCTAGTTTGTTTTTCCAACTTTTTATTACAAAATTTTGAAAGAAAGATACAGCAAACACCCTATACCCTTAACCTGAGCTCACCAACTGTTAACATTTTGCCACAACTGCCTTATGTCAGAGAGGCCTGGTTTTAGATCTAGGTTCTGCCACCGCCTCCTTGTGTGTGATCTGGGACTGGCTAACCTCTAGTCTCCTGGCCTACAAAGTGGAGTGGGCATAGCGCTGATCGTATATGACAACTACGTCAGTCTCATCACTGCCGTCTTAAAAACCCTTCAGTGACTTCCCAGTGCATTCAAGAAGAAAATCCAGGCTTCCCCAGGTCCTGCATTATTAAATGAGAAAGAAACGAAGTGGGGCGCATGGGACCTGACGCATCGTGTAGATGTTAACCTGTCCCTGCCCCCTGACACCCTGCTGTCCACCATACAGTATGGCGTGGTCTTGGCCACACTGCCGAAGGCTTTACGGCTCCCATCTGATGTTAGCAACCTCATCAGTCAGGTAAAATCAGACCCCGTGCTCAGCCTGCTCCACCGCCCTCCTTCCCCCAACCACAGACACCGTCGCACCACTTTCCATACTTCTATATTTCAGAGTTTGGCCACAAATCATTTTGGGAGTAGCGGGGGAAGTGTAAATTAAAGGATGAATAATGAGGTGCCAACACCAGCAGGTGACACCCGGCTGCAGTCGAACCTTGAGCCTCAAGAACCCTGTCAGCCTCCTTTTGCTCATTCCTACGCCCTAGTCCTCCTTTTTCTGCCTGCTCCACAGATAAATCCCCCCTCCAGTTGCCACCTTCACTGCTCCTCACCTGAATTGATTCTTTCCCAACCAGTGCTGCCTCTGCCTTGCCTCTGTGCTGTGGAAGCTGCTCCCGTGCCCGGTTCCCTTGGAGGAGACGAGGGCCTTGCCTGTTCCTTGCTCACACTTCAAAGCCGTGGTCCTGTGCCCCATCTTCAGTTCAGATGAGTGCTTCTCAGCCTTGGTACTGATTAGAATCATCTGGAGCGCGTTTCTCAACGTGTTGGCCCCAAACCGGCATTACCTGAAAACCAGTCATAATCACTGTTTCTTGGGGGGAGGGTATAGCTAAGTGGTAGCGAGCATGCTTAGCATGCATGAAATCCTGGGTTCAATCCCCGGTGCCTCCATTAAAAAAAGAAAAACACTAAATCAGTGAGTTTTATCCCTGGCTGCATAACGTGGGGTACTTAATAAAATACCAACGCCTGGGCTCTGCCTTGGACTCTTCAAATGCCGACCAGTCCCTCTTCCCCGCCCACTGCCACTATACTCTGACACTGAACTTTCACTCCTCCCAGCGAGCTATGCTTTTCCCCACCTCAGGGCCTTTGCATATGCTGTTCTCTCTGCCCAGAAACCCCCTTCCTCACACACTTCAGAATGCCTCAGCCTCTGTCTTTGTCTTCCCTAACCTGGAGTCATCCCCCTCCCCGTCCCACTCACTCTCTTTGCTCCCATTCCTGGGCTTCCTGGCACAGCATGCTGGCTGACAGACTGCCGCAGGGCCTGTTATGTACCACTCATTACACAATCCTCCTCCTCATCTTGTGCTGTCCCTTCATAGACCCATGCCTCAGGGACCAGGGAGGCAGGAAATTGCAATGGTGCTTCCCACAGTTTCCAACAGACAGACTGCCAGGGTTCAAACCCCAGATCTGCCATGTCCTAGATGTCTGACCTTGGGAAAAAGTTAATTGACCTCTCTGGACCTCAGTTTCCACATTTTAAAATGGAAGTAATAAGAATGCCTGTCCTCATAGGATTGTCATGAGATGACATCAGCTAATACGTTTAAAGGGCTTGGAGCCATGCTAGATAAATGGCAGCTAGCATAATTATTCCAAAACCCTCCACCAGCCTCAAGGCCCAGACCCCTCTTCTGCTGCCATCAGCTTTCAGCAGGTGCCTGCACCCGTTACTTTGTGAAAATGTCAAAGCGGTCAGCCGAAGCAGCCCTCTCAGAGCCCTACCCTGCATATCAAAATGTCTCCAGCTTTCCCTCTTCCTACCTTCCCCGGACTTGTCCCCACCGCCATCACCTCTCCTTTTGCATCTTAAACATCAGCCATTCATTCAACAAGAATTTATTGCGTCTCCTGTGCACTGGGTGCTGTTCAAGATGCTGAGGATATTAAGTCAACACGGTCCAGTGGCTGCTGTCACGGAGCTTTCACTAGGAGGTCGGGGCGGTGGGGGGGGTAGACATAAGAATAAACGGTGCACAGGTAACTGGAGGTCATGACAAGTGCTCTGGAGAGAATAAAGCAGGGCGACGTGCCAGAGGGTGCGGCAAGGAGACTTGGTCAGGGATGGTCACTTTGAGGAGGTGATGTTTGAGCTAAGACTTAAATCTCAGGAAGCCACAAGATGCTGGATTTTGATTTGAATGATGATTACACAGTATATACACCAACCCCCAGACACGAGAAAAGCTAGCCACACAAGATCTAGCAAAGAAACATTCAAAGCAAAGGAAAGAGCAAACGCAAAGGCCCTGAGGCAGCAAAGCTGAGTTTGCAGACAGCCAGTCAGAGCACAGTGCAGGTTGGTGCTGGATGAGAGGTAGGCAGGGAGGGACCTGATCGCGTAGGAGCCCGGGGCAGGAGGCTGCCTTTTATTCACTCTGCAGCAGGAAGCTGTGGATGGAGTCACATGACTCATGCTCCTTCTCCTACCCTTAATAATAGTAATAATAATGAATACCTGTAGCTATCATTTTTCCCAGTTGTACAAATACATTTAACCTCGCCTTTAGCCTTGACAACCACTTGATAGACTACTAATTGACACTGCTTTCATAGGTGAAAAAAACTGAGGCTCAGGGAGACTACCTAACTTGGTACTCAGCTAGTGGCGGGCCAGAATATGATCCCAGACCAAAATTTGTGCTCTTAAACACAGCCACTATCTCCCCAGCTGGACTGAGGGTGAAGGTGAGGATGTGCCTTAAGATTCCTCTCTCTTCTAGCTATATCCCAAGGTTTCAAATCGGCTGGATAACCTGCTAGTAGCTCAGATTCAACCTGGCTTTGACCCTGACCAGCTTCTCCTGGCATCCCCCTCTCTCCCAGCACCCAGGCTTGAGCCCTTGGTTATCTTTGGCTCCTGCCCCACTTCTAATCAGTCACCAACGACAAGCCAACATGTGTTAATCAAACACTTGCTAAGTGTAGGCCACAATGCAAGGTTCAGAAGGAAACCAAAATGAGTAAGACTGGTCATCATAAGATGTATATATAATATTTAACAAAAAAAAAAAAGGAAGAAGGAAGGAGAAAGGAAAGGGAAGGAAGGACGTCCAGGAAGGGGAAGTGAGGGAAAGGGAAAAGGTGTGATGGGATATCCACAGAAAAGGGGCCAAGGTCAAGTCACTCACAATCCCCTCCATCCAGCACACCCCCACCCCCTGCCTTTCCGCTGCCCACCTCCCATGCCCCACCATTGAATTCAAACCCTCATCACCTCAAGCTTCGGGTAGCCCTCTTAACCCCTTTCTGTCTAATTTGTCAGCGGCCAATATCTCTCCCTTTCAGTCCATCCTACACACATCACACCCAGGCTTATCTTCCCAACACACTGCTTTGATGTCATTCCCTAAGTCAAAACCCCTCCGGCCCCTCACCACCACTTACCACCAAAGTGCCAATGCTTCAGTCTGGCATTAAAGCTCTCAGTCTCTCCTGCAGGATCTCCCACTCTTGACCTTCTCATGCCCTCCCCTCCCCTAAACTCACAGATAGTCTTCTCTTTGGCTCGGTCTGTACCATCCACCTGGAACCTCTAGCCCCTACCACTCCACCCGCCCAAACCCTATCAAACCCAATGTCACCTCCACCTGGAAGCCTTTCCCCAGGACTACTGCCTCCTATGAACTCTTAGAACTTTCCCTTTATACAACTATTTTAACACACTGCACACCAAAGGGTGTTGTTGCCACTCTGGGACCAGAAGTTTCATGAGAGTGGGGGGTTCCCCCAAACTAAGCTAGGCATATTTTGGGTTTCCCCACAATGCCTCACAGAGAGCAAATGCTCAACAATATTTGGTTAACAACTATTGTCCCTCAAAGCACTTAAATACATAAGTCTGGATATGATAGGTGTTCCTGAAATATGAAATGTATATACATTTAATTGTTCACATTGAATTCTGTTAACTTTAGAGGAGTTCATGTGTGTGTGTGTATGTACTTAGTAAATTATATTAATGTAGTCCAAGAAGATAATAGCTTTTAGCAGCCATCCAGTAGTATTTTCTATTGTTTTGTAGGGCAATAAAACCAGCCTTGCTGAATTTGCTTCCTAAAAGTGATTCTCAAAGGTCCTCCAAAATTTCAAAATGCCACTTCTGGGTATAGATCCAAAAGAATTGAAAATGGACTTAAACAGGTATTTGCACACCTGTCAGTCACAATAGCCAAAACATAGAAGCAACCCAAGTGTCCATTGACAGATGAACGGAGAAGCAAAGTATAGTATATGCATGCAGTGGAATATTATTCAGCCTTCAAAATGAGGAAATTCTGACACATGGTACAATATGAACAAACTTTGAGGACATTCTTCCAGGTGAAGTAAGCCAAGCATAAAAACACAAATACTGCATAATTAGATTTATAAGAGACACTGACAGTTGTCAGATTATAGACATGGAAAGCAGAATGGTGGTTGCCGGCGGGCTGGGGGAGGGGGAATGGGAAGTTGTTTAATGGGGACAGAGCTTCAGTTTTGCAGATGAAAACATTTTGGGGACCTATTGCACACTACTGAATCGTGCATTTAAAAATCAACCATTCAAAAGGGCAAAAAAAAAAAAAAAGAACCAGCAGTGGTAAATTTTATGTCAGATTTTTCACCACAATTTCAAAAATTTTAATGAAAATTAGTGATTCTCAAAAGGTAAATTTGACCACACCACCCTCCCTGCTTAAAACCCTTCAGTGGCTCTCTGGAATTCTTCCTGGGACCCACAAGGTCCCAGGGGTCTGAGTGTCACTGACTCCAACCTCCGCCCACATCCTGCCACCCCCATTCTCTTGGCTTCAGCCATGTGGGGCTTCTGTCCTTGACTGCTCTCGGCTCCTACTCCCCACAGAGCCAACTCCTCCTGTGCTCGGCTCTCCTCACACCCTCTCCTCTCATCCAGTGCAATCACCACAGCTCCTAATTACACATTTATTATTTGATCAAGGTCACTCTCTCCCACCAACTCAGGAACTCTGCGGAGGCAGAGACCACAATCTTTTTAAAAATTCACTTACTATGGTGTCTCCAGCACATAGCCTATTGCCTGGCACCCGGTAGTCTGTGTCATCTTAAACTTTGGTGTTGGCAAAGGTGAGGGAAAGCAGGCGTGTCTGCCGCTTGTCAAAGGGTAAATGAGTTATCACCATGCTCGAAGCAATATGGCAATGGGTATCGAGAGCCTGGAAGCATTCATAGTGGTAATTCTGCTGCTAGGAAATGATCCTAGAGGAGCACAAAGGTGTAGGTCTACGGAGGCTCAGCCTAGCATCATTCATTAGGACAAAAAACTGGAAACTGTCTACATAGCCTTCCATACCGGAAGCTGAGTCAACACATTGCAGATTGGTATGGATAAAATATTATGCAGCCTTTACAAATAATGTTGCTGAGGAATGGTGACAGGGAAAAATAAGATGTAACATTGAGTGGAAAACAAGATATAAGTAGGTATGTACCAAATGTCATAAAATTTAATAAATCAGATATAAAGATAATACATAAAGCTAAGACATGTAAGGTATGCGGGCTGGCTATCATTAACAACACTGTATTGCATATTTGAAAGCTGCTAAGAGAAGAGGTCTTTAAAGTATTTATCACTAGGGAAAAACTTAAAATGCTGTGCGGTAAGGGTGTTAACTAGACTTCTTCTGGTGATCATTTCACAATATATACAGATAGTGAATCATTATCTTGTACACCTAAAACTAATATAGTTATATGTTAATTACAGCACAATACAAATAAATTTTAAAAAGATAAACACATAGGCACAAAAATGGTGACGGTCAACGCTGTGTCCAGTAGACAGCAGTGGTGGCACTGTGGGCAGGGGGGGCTCCAGAACATCTATGAAGGAAGCTTTAGAAGTCACTCAAAGGGAGGCTAGGGACTTTCTCTTGAAGCTGCAAGCTGTCTTTGCACAGCAAGCAGAGCTTGTCCTTAAACTGCGTGTGCTTTCAGAGGGGCTCTGGGGTGCTTCTGGAGATTACGGTACAGCCCTCCAAGACACCCTCTGGGGCCAACCTCAATGCTTTCCTTTTATATTTGCTTGGTTTTCTAAATGTTTTACAATGAGCCTGCATTGCTTTTTATATCAGAAAGAGATTAAAGAAAACATTAGTTCATAAAAGAAAGAAACGTCTGTGTGTTGGAATGAACGGACACAGTGTCTGGCTGCGGCACGTAGGCGGCTGGAGAGGGCCTGGCGGGCGCGGAGCCAGGCCCACTGCCCGCCGCTCCCCGGCAGCCCAGGCTTGCACTGTCCTTCGCATCTGCAGCCATCTCCCCTCTGGCTTCTGCCACTTCAGACCAGAACGCCACAGGGTAGCTTGGCGTGCCCCAGCCGGCCAAGGTCCCATCTTGACTGTGGGCCTCGGGGCTCCACTGAGACCTGTCGCTCTAAGCCACATGCACATACAAAGACACCAGCAAGGGCCATTCAGCAATCCTGGACCACTCCTCTACCTCTAACGGTGGCACCGGCTCCAAAGAGCAAGGCTTCTTTAAGTGGCCAGTAGATGGCAGAGGAGAATGATGCTTGCCAGCTGTGAACTGGGTGTTTAAAGCTGCAGTAACTTTTCTGCTTTCATGAGCATTTCTTTCCATTTTGAGGCATTTGATGGCTATTTTCCTTACAATCTTTTCCTTCTGGCCTGAAAAATCCACAAAAACAAAAACATTTTTTCAAGATTGGATTGTCATCATCTAAAGTCCCTAGAGGTTTCAGCCCGAACTTTTGCTGAAAACCAGGTGGCATTAAATCGCATTTTCCCCTCTTGCCCCCTTCACCGTCCCTCTTCCAAGTTATTTAGATATTTTCACTGTGAGTAGGGAGGTGATTTTGCCTCTGAAAGCCAAGGAGTGAGATCGTCTCTGGAGAGGGGTCAGCTGGCAGGGAGGGTGGAGGTGACAAGGCCACTGGAGGAGGGGGAGACGCAGACATGCACAGGGAGAAACTGGATGATCCCGGGCCAGACGACTGGAGAGGAAGTGGAAAGAAAAGAGATCTAAGGGCTGGTTATAGGTTGAATTGTGGGTTCCCTCCTCCACATATTCTCATGTTAGCATCCTAACCCCAAGTACCTGTAAATGTGACCTTATTTGGAAACAGAGTCATTGCAGACGTAATTAGTTAGGTGAGATGAGGTCATATTGAAGCAGAGTGGGCCATCATCACACATGTCTGATGTCCTTCTAAAAAGAGGAAATTTAGACACAGAGCCATGACAGGGAAGGCCAGAGACAGCTGGCAGACCACCAGAAGCCAGGGAGAGCCTGGAACAGATGCTCCGCAGTAGGAACCAACCGTGCCAAACTTGACCTTGATCTTCTGGCCCCCTAGAACTGCTAGAGAATAAGTTTCTGTTGTTTAACCCACCCACTCTGGGGTACTGTGTTACAGCAGCCCTGGTGGGCAAGGAGCCCAGGGGCTGGCAACAGTGGGCAGAATTCCTTAGCTCACCCCCGGAACCATACTACCTGATACAAAGGAGTCACAGCTGAAGGATAGAAACCTTTCTGTTCTACCATCTGTCCCCTGCCCCCCATGGGCACACTTCTTGAGTCATCTTCACTTCCCATGCCCACTTTCTCACCTCCACTCGCCCCTTGACCCATTCCTGGCCTGACCCTCTGACACTGCTCTCACCAAGGTCACCAGCAACCTCCATGCTGCCAAAGCCAAAGGTCATTTCTCAACCCTCACCTTCTCCGACCTTTCAGCAGCATTCCACCCCTTCTTCGGGAACACTCCTTCCCCCAGGCTGCTAGGACCCAAACTCCTGTTCTCCTCCCACCTCACCCATCAGTCTGTCTCAGGCTGCATTGCATCCCCGGACCTCCTGCTAAATGACAGCGCACCCTAGGTCCTCAGCCTCGGCTCAGGATGCTTCTCTTCTTACTCTGTATTCTCGCTCTGCAAACCCCACTCACTCAGCATATTACTCCCACTCAGTAAACCCCACAGAGTGGCCTCTGTCTGCCACATGCGCACTAGTGAATCTCAAAACTCTCTCTGAAGCAGTGTGGCTCTCGCCATCTTCTACTTCGATTTACACTGGTGTCATATCCCATTCAGGTCTACATTCGAATGTCAGTTCCTTTAGGCAAAAATTGAATATACCCAGACAATCTCTTAAATACTCCCAAAGTGAAATAATGTTCCCAGGAAGCATGGCATGCTCATGCACACACGCACCCCAAGTACAGTGGCGTCTGTAAATACATGGCCCATACTCAGCCCATGGAGATGGTCCCACCAGGACAGGCGTGGAAGAACTGAGACCCACTGAAGAAACAGCCGACCCACTAGACCCATTTATTAGTCTCACATCCATTCCAGAGCACGTGCTCACTTGGCCGAAGGGTAGGCGGCCTCACTAGAATTCTTTCCTTTCTTGTTTTCTCTCTTTCTTTGGCAGCGTGAGTAGAGTTGAATTCAGGTATGTGAATGCTTGTAGAAAATTACCTGCTGGAATCCCTCCCCCGGGATGTCCCGCAGTCATCTTAAAATCCACATAGCCCAAACCGAACTCATTGTCCTCCCCCAAAACCTTCTCTTCCTGTGTCTTCCATGAATGGCAGCACAATCCTAACCCGGCAAGACTCAAGTCCCTTCTCTCCTTAGGCAGGGCCAGGGGTGGCCCAGGGTTGGCTGGCGATGTGCTTGGCATCAGGCAGTGAGTTAACACAAACGGTTTGGCACAGTCAAGGGACAGTTACCTATGTGCAGTGGCCCTGGTTGAGATTCAGACTTAATCCAGCCACAGTCTAGGAGACCCTGAATGCCAGGATGGCCAACTCTGTGGGGACAGGCACAGGATAGACTGTTGAGGAACCCAAGCCAGATGCCCCACCCACCTACCCAGCCACATAGGCCCATTTAAGATGTCCACAAAGACTCTCAATGACCTTATATTTGTGACCAATGTGTAATTCACTTCTGGATAAAACTTACAGGATTCTATCTCAGTTGTACTCAGAGGTTGGCAAACTATGGCCCGAATGTGTAATTCACCTCTGGATAAGTCTTGTAAAATTCTGTCTCAGTTGTGCTCAGGGATTGGCAAACTATGGCCCAAGGGTCAAATCCAGCCCATCATCTGTTTTTGCAAAAAAAGTTTTATTGGAACACAGTCATGCTCACTTCTGTACATGTTGTCTCGGGCTGCTTCTGTCTCTGGTGGCAAAAGCAGCGTTGAATGGCTGTGACAGAGACCTTGAGGCTGTAAAATCTAAAAAATGTACTATTTGGCCCTTTATAGAAAAAGTTTTCTTACCCCTGCTCTAGACTGTGGTGGTCTGAGCCCCCCCCCACTGGAGGCTGGAGCCCCTTAACACAGCACCCACAAACCTGGAGGTTGGCCCTGATGGTAAGTATGTATCACATGGCATTTAACTTGCAGGAATTCACATAAAAGTGCTCAGAACAAAAAAAGAGATAAAAACGACTATTCAGTGCAGCGATCTCACCCCCCTACCTCTCAGCGAGCACATACCTAGGATGAACATGAGCTACATGGGAAGTGTGGGTGTGCTGGTCCCTCAGGCTCAGTCCCCCTGTCTGAGCATCTCCCCATGCTGGGCGTGATTCTAGTGTTCGCTCTCTGATAAACCACATTGGGGCAGCTGGGTAGCAACAAGGCTGGGTTCATACTTCCCACTCAAACCAGGACAAATGCCCTTCATCAGAGACTGAGAAATTCTTCCCCTGCCTGAGGAGGTCATTGGCCAGGTGGTCGGGTTGGAAACATGAATGATAAGTGATGCCTGGTGGAACCCAGTGTCGCAAGGAATCTGGGTTTGACGGGGCTATTCTGCAGCAGGTGGACCCCTTGGCTGAACAGAAGGCAGAAGGTGGCCACCTTGGGCCTCCCAAATGTGTGTCTCTCAAAGGAGGCCAGGAAGTGGGGCTAAAGCAGAAGGTCTAGGTGGGAAGCCTCTGGAGGGTATCTTGATGTCACAGGCAGACCACAGCCCCTTATCCCGAGACATCAGGCAAACTGTTGTTCATTAGTCACTGGAAGATAACTGGTCTCCCCCACTGCCCACCCCGCTCCACAGACCCTCCAGAGGTCTTCATTCTGAGACACTCCTAGCCCATGGAAAAGATGGAGTGATTCCTGTTTCATTTTTCAAGTAGACACGTGGAGACCCAGAGCGGGAGCAGAAGGCAGAGAGCTTGAGACCCAAGCTGGTGTCTAGATCGTTGCTGAGGCTCAGTCTCAGGCTCTGAGAAATATTCATCATCACAACAAAGCAACTGACATGAATTAACTCATGTACTGTGAGGTGAGTGTTATTATTTTTATTATTCCATTTCACAGATGAGGCACACGATAAGTTGCATATTTCTGCAAAGTCCTGGGCCCTGGAAAAGAGGGGCCAGGGCCCCCAGGGGCCCTGGCAAAGGCTGAGGGCCAAAACCTGCTAGAAAGCAGAGGGCATGCCATTCCTAGGGGAAGGCTCACCATCTCTGGCCAGACAGCGCTGGAGACACCAGCAGTGGGTCAGTGACCTCCTTGGCCTTCCCACCACAGGCTGGGGTGTTCAGAGGGTAAGAGAGGGACCTGGATTGCCTGAGCGGGGCTCCTCAGAAGACTTTTTCAGTTACTCTAGACCAGCCTTGCACTCCAGCCATCGAGGTCACCTGAGGCCCGATGTCTCTCAGCTCCCTGGCTTGGGGCAGAGAACCTTGGTTCTGGCCAGCACTTGCAGGCTCGGGTATGGAAGAGAGAGCCAGTGGAACATTTGCTAGTTTCTTGATGACGGGCTGTGATGCCAGAGAGGGCTGTGTTGTGCTGGACAGTTGGGCCACCATCCATCTCTGGTGGCTCTGGCTGGCCACATGTACATCATTGGGAACTCATCTGTGAGACCCAGCCACATCTCCAGTTTTCTGGGAGGGGATGTCCACAAGCAGGCATTGGAGTAGGGATGGGGTCCTGTATTTGTAGGCTTGTTCCTCTCAAATATGGAAGCCTGGGGATTTGAGGGCCTCGGGTTCAGTTCAACTTGGACAGTCTTCCTGAGTCTGCCAATAACAGAGACCTCAAGGCCTAGCTGTTCAGTTCTTGGGATGTCTTCATATGTGTCACCTCTCTCCCAGCAGGTCCACAGAAGAGATGTCTTGTTCAGACCCATAAGAGCTGAGGACTGCCAACAGCATGCCTGAGGGATGGCCACCAGCAGGGGCAGGACCCCTGTGCCCTGCCAGGGGAGAGATCAGGATGGTAAAGCTATTCCTAGAAACCAGCCTAAAAACCAGTCTCCTGGCTCACTCAGCCTGCAGTGTGCTGTGTGGCCACTGGGAGGCACTGTTGGCTCACAAGAGGCTCTGAGAAGCCAGGCCACCATTCTGGTCCCAGGTTTCTGGGGTGAGAAGGCCCCTGGGGAAACTGATAGCATTCTGGAAATGGCTGGGATTTTCCTCCGTGTCAGGAAAGATCTGTCCTAGTCAGCCGTGCAGGCCTGGGCTGGGTGCCTCATGCTAGCTAGCTAGCTGTGAAGTGCGGAGCAGAAAGGCAAAGAACCGGGGCCTAAAGGGGTCCTCGCTGGACCCCAGGCACCAGGCCGTGGCTGATTAGCTGGACTGAACAAGGGATGAGACCAAAATGCAGAACCAAGCAGGTGCGGAAGCAAAGGGAGCCAGGCAGAGTCAGACCAGAGCAGGGGCGGTGTGTATGGTGATTGGGATGGGATGCAGCCCAAACTGAGACCGCGTGTTATGTTTGACACCTCCCTCTCACTTTCCCTCATAGTTCTTTCATTTCCAGCTCCTGAATACCCCTTGAATTTTTCCAGTTCTATCCAACTCTACCACCTCCATCCTAGTCCAGGCCTCCATCATCTCTCCTTGATGACTCTAAGATAGAGTTTCCAGATAAAATATGAGATGCCCAGGTAGATTTGAATTTCAGATACACAAACAATAATTTTTAGTATATCCTGTACAATATTTGGGATAGGTTTATACTAAAATTTCTCCTCTGTCTGAAATGCCAATTTCAGCAGGCATCCTGGTTTGTTTTGTTTTGTTTTGTTTTTAAATCTGGCAAGCCCCCAAGGGCCTTGCTGGCCTGATATTTCTACAGCCCATCCTCTACAAAGCAACCAGAAGGAACTCAGAAATTCATACCTAACCATGTCACTGCCCTGCTCAAAGCCTTTCCAGGATTCCTAATCATCCAGGGATTGAATCCAAGCCCTCCGCCTCGTGTCCCCACAACCCACAGTATGGACCCAGCATATGGAACATTCCATCATCCCTTACATGTGCCCCGTGCCTTCACACACACCCATCTCTGTCCAGAAGGCCTTTCCCCAGCCACCTAAAGAACTCATTCATCAAACTCAACCACCACCTCTTCTCGCCAAGCTCTTCCTGACCCCTGCCTTCCCAAAGCACACCTCCTTTACGCCACGTACTGACCTTTAACAGAACCCTTATTTAATTGTACCAAAATGATCTCTGTGTGTCTGTCTGTCCCGCTAGACTGCAGCCCTGTAACGAACGCCCAGTGGTGAGACCGGGGAAGAATCACGGAATGGGAGATACACACAGTAGCCAATGTTCAGTTCACGAATCACTAGGTTAACTGCACCCAAGTTGCATGACACACAGGTTGGTCAGAGTAGGGGGAACAGGGAGGGGGGTGAGGAGCCACTCCAAGGAGAAGTCCGTAGAGGAAGGGTCTCCACACAAGCATGGGTCTCCAGTCCGGACACGGGTCTCACAACAAGTGTGAGCAGGAGTCGCCCTCTGCTCCCACAGGACCTCCGGCAGCGACCCTCTGAACAGCTCTCAGCAGCGTGGGGCCCAGCCCTCCCGTGAGGAGCCTTCAAGTCGCTGGGCTCCGTGGTCCCTTTTCAGGAGTCCGTCAGTCGGGTGTAATGGTTCCGCCCCATGGGGGGCTTGTCTCTATCAACTGCTCCTGTCCTAGTGCAGTCTTTCTCTGGTTGTTGCCAAACAAATCCCTTCTCTAAAGTAAGACTGACTTATCCCTCTAAGACACTCGCAGTCCTATACCGGACGTTTCACAACAACTAGCATGGAAGTTCACAGTGGCCACTGAGACTCCAGCTGCAGTTACCTAACAGCTTAAACCCTGTAAGCTTCACACAAGATGAGTAGGAATCATAACACAAAAGAAATCATGTCATAACAAGTCCCCTGCAAGGAGAGGTCCTAGTGCTATTCATTTGTATCCACAGAGTACAGCACAGCTCCTGGCCCAGAGTGGGGCCCCCAATAAATGTGTGAGGAGTAAATGAATGACCATAAGTTATTCTAAACCTCCTGAAACCTAGACGGCCACGGGCATTGACTGCAGTGGCAGAGGTGTCCACCAGGGGGCAGAATAACCCTAGTTTTGCTTGGCTTGTGGGCGCGGTCCAGAAAGCTGTCTCCCTGGTGTTTGGATTCCTTCTCCAGTTCCAAGTTTTCGCTGGTATTTTGTTTTGTTTTTAAATCATGGAAACACAGAAGAGGAAGGGACCTTAAGAGACCATACGGACTAGCACTCTGCTTTCAGACAGTTTAAAAATTCTTTATGTTTCATTTAACATCTGTTTTCAGGTATTTCAAAACATGCTTTGGTTTCTTAAGAGATCAACCACAGAGAGGTTAGGAGACCTACTCCAAGTCACACAGCGAGTGAATGGTTCAAGGAGGCCTGGGGCCCACAACCTGGCAGACAGGATCCCATTTCATTCTCCTGCAGCCCAGTGCGGAGGACGCCGCCATCACCTTACACCTGAGGACACACACACAGACGACGTCAGGAGGTGGGGGGTGCTATTTCCCTGGTCACTTTGCTGCACGCCTCAGCTGGGGCCCCCTGGGGGAAAGTCTGTCTGTTCTGTGCCCGCCCATCTGAGTCCAGGTCAGCTGCTGTGCCAGCCCCAGACCCTGTGCTCCCTTCCTCCAGCTGCCGGGTCAGCCTGACCCCAGAGGGGCCATAAGGAGACCAGGGCTGCGAGAGCTTTTTGAGGAAGGTCAGGTGGGTGGCAGGTTTTCGGGGATGGTGTTTCACATTGTGTAGCTGGTTCATTGTGGGGTCTCAGTTCAGTGGGATACAGACACACAAAGCTTTTCTTCTTCTTCAGTCACTGCCCCCAATTTGGGAACGCTCTGGAGCCCCCTCCCCACTCACATCAGAGTTCTTTGATGGCGGAGAAGCTATTCGGCCACTACCGCTTCCAATCGACACCCCCGACACCATACTTAGACACACCTCCCGCCAGCACTATCTCCCCACCAGCCTTTGCTCCTGGGGTCCCCTCACTCAGCGACCAGTCCTCTTGGGTAGCATAGGGTAAGACAGTTCCAGCTTCGCTCCCTGCTGAGGCATCCACTTGACCAAGGAAAATGCACTCTGCCTGGTCACACCACTGTGCCCCTGCTGGCTGCTCTGTCCTGTCTCTCACTTCCCCTCCAGTTGGCTCTTGTAGGCTTGAGGCTGAGCCACAAGTCTGCCACCCAAGCAGATGTCCAATCAGGAATGGCGTGCCACACTCCTCTCTTCACAGGCCCCCAACCTTGATGGAATTCTCTTGGAATCCCCCTATCTGGCTGCAGGCTCAGGAGAGGGGAAGCCACACCACCATTCCAAAGCATCCTGAGCCCAGTAATGCCCCAATGACGCTTATAGAGACTGGGTGGGAGGGCGGTCGGAGCAGTGGAGCCTGTTCAGTAGGTAGGCTCTAATCAGCCCTCAGGGAAGCGTCCCCCACCCCCACTGCTGGAAGTTCCTTGGCAGCCCTCTCCCGTAACTTGTCTCCAGCCCTGGGCCCTAGTGGCCAGTTCTAGGGTTACAGAAGTCTCACTCACATCCTGCTGAATGGTAAGTGCATGGCTCTGTATGCCTCTGCTCCAGCTCCCAAGGATTGGAGCTAGAATGTGTCCTTTATTGACCTCAGCTATTTGCAGTTCTGCTTAAAGAGGCTTAAAATTCCATGGTGCCAGGGGAGATTCACTGAGGCCCAGTTGGCAAGTGAGAGGCACCTTGGTGTAGCAAAAAAAAAAATTCACTCATTGGATGCATGCCTCCCACAACTCATGGAATTCACTGAGCCTGTTTCTTCATCTGCAAACTGAGAATAACACAAATGTGTCGGGAATGTAGGAAAGATCAGGTGACATCAAGTAGGTAGAAGCTCTATATAAACTGGGGCGTGCTGGTCCAAGGAGAGGGGCTAATTATTTTTAGGGGAGATTAGAGTTGAGCTTGACTTTGGAAGAGAAGAAGAATGTGGAAAGTAAGATGGAAGAAGATGCTTGTAAGTAAGTCTTGCCAAGCATTTAAATGAATGAATGAATGAATGAATGAATAAAAGCTAGCCCCCAAAGTTCACTTCCTTTCTCTCTCAATGGATAGTCTAAAGAGATGGTCATGCAGGTGGCCTGGCCCCAGAAGGGCACAGCAGTGCCAAGTCACAGGGAACCTGAAGTAGTGAAATGGCCCTCCTGCTCCTGATGAAATTCAATTCCTCTCATGGGTAGAAGAGAACCAATCCTCGGCCAAGTTGTGTGGTCTGCCTCTAATTTGTGACCCAGGGTCGGAGACCCTGGGCCCGTCCCTCCAGCCTTCCCCTGAGAAATGGATCCCTAAGAAAGTGCCAGCTGGTTGTCAGTGGATAAATGAGTGACCCCTTCCAGGGAACTGGTATGCATCTCAATGGGGGCTGTCTGGAGACAGTGCCTTATCACCCAGGGTTTCCCAACTTTTAGCAGCTGGAGCTCTGGTTCTCTGACTTGAAACCTCAATGAACTCCTTGAGCCAGCTTATGTCTTCATTGTTGGCTGAATCCCAGGACCCAGAAAGCACAGTTTGCATCTGTCTGAGTAGCCGGGGCTCACTGGGTCCCTACACAGTCTTGGAGGGCAAGCCGGGTAGAATGAGAAGCTCTGACGGCACTCCTCTGCTTTTGCTCTTGTTTGGACAAACACGGTATAGACAGACCTTGGCCTTTTTTCTGCTGCCATGTGTTGCTCAGGGTAGGCGAGGTTATGCTGCAGTAACCCAGAAACCCTGAAATCTCAGTGGTTTAGGAAAGGCTGATTTCTTGCTCACACAAAGTCTAATGCAGGTTGGACAACAGGTAACCAGGCTGTCTGGAACGTGGCCTCTGAGATCTCCAGGACAGGGGGAGAGAGAGATGCGGAAGGAAACAGGTGTCTTAGTCGGCTCAGGCCACCGTGACAAACTGCAACAGGCTGCGTGGCTGAAACCACAGACGTGGGCTTGTCACAGCTCTGGAGGCTGGTGAGGCTCAGATCAAGGTGCTGGCTAGTTTGTTTCCTGGTAAAAGCTCTGTTCCTGGCTTGCAGACGGCCACCTTCTCACTTTGAGCTCTCTGGTCTGTCATCTTATAAGCACATCAGTCCTATTAGATCGGGGTCCCAAGCTCATGACTTCATTTCACTTTAATTACTACCTTAACCCAAATCCAGTCACACTGAGGGGTAGGGCCTCAACATAGGAATTTGAGGGGGACACAACTCAGTCAGAGCACGTAACAATTCTTGACCACCTCAGACCCCAAAATGATGTACATGACTTCCAACGACTCTCCCTTGGTCAGACTTCGTCACGTGGCCCCAACTGAACTGCATGGGAGGCTGGGAAATGGAGGCGAGCAAGTGGATATGTGCTGAGCACCGTGTGTGCTGCCCAGGGGTCTCCTGGGCCGAGCCCGCTGAGAAGAAACGTCTTAGGGCCAGAGCAACAGCACCGCGAGTAGAAGGCAGGAAAGACTCCTGAGAGTGCCTTCCAGGCGGGTGCTGGGAGCCAAGACCTGGGCCCTGATTCTGAATTGGGTTCTTAGGGGTGGGGGTGGGGTAGGAAACGTGTCCCTGGGTTTGGTATATTTTGAGGTTTACTGTGTCTCCTGCCCAGGATGTGAACACAAATGTTTCCTCACAGATATATCCATAGAGACTCAGGAAATTCAGATGAATCGGGCAGAGACCAGGCTTTGGATTCAATTTTTCAAAATTGATGTATTACAAATTTCCCTCTCCAAAGTTCTATTTCTTATTATTTTTGAAAATCATTTTCCAGCACATAGCAATAGGCAGAGAGCTAGCAGAGGGCTGCCAAGGAGGAGGAGTCAGGAACCTGCTTTAACAACTAGCTATTTGAGCACTATGTTCTGACAGGTCGTTGGAGGGGAAGGGCTTGGGCACGTGAGCTTGTTCTCCGATGGCTTCCCTCATGGGCCTTACAGGGCCCGCGCCTGCCTCTCTGGCCTCGTCCCTCTGCCTGACGACCCAGGCACACTGGCCTCCATTCAGTTCCAAGGGACCCCAGCCCCCTGGCCGCTCCGGGGCACTTGTGCTGGCTGTTCCCTCTGCCTGGAAGGTTATTCTCCCAGATCTTTGCAGTCAGCTTCCTTTTCATCTTTCAAATCTCAGCTCCATTGCTGCCACCGCACAGAGATCTGGCTACCCAGGTAAAGCCACAAATTCTCCCACCACCGCAGACACAGATACTCTTTAGCATTGGCCAGTTTCTTTCTTTGGTAACAGTGATCTCAATCTGCACCTCCCTGTTTGAGGACTTCCCTCTGAATGGCTTGCAAGTGAGTTCTCAGGGCTGGACCTCCTAGACTGAGTTTCCCCAGGGAAAATAGAGCCTGAAGTCTCTATATCATTTGTCTCCCCGATAGGAGGGAGGGACGTGGCTGACTCCCCTATGGAATATTTGAGAATACCTGAGTCCTAACGTAGCGGGAGTGTCACCAAAGCCCTGGGTGAAAGTCACACGTGAGATTCAAGCACCTACTGTGCTTAGGGTTAGTGCTCACCGTGTTCTAGGGCTCTAGGCAGTCACGGTCCCTGCCTGTCTTCATGGAGCTCGTGGTTCCAACAGAAGACACATCAATCGAGTAGTGACACTCCTAATCATCATCATCATTGTCGTCATCATCGTTGTCGTGGTCGTGATACTGATAACACTTAACAGCTAATGCATATTCTGCTTAGATGTCACCGTGGACATTGGGGAAAGAAGGATAAAGATCCACTCCTAGATACATTCATTGTCTAGAAAGAACCATACAAATAAGTGACACTTATATAGTGCTTACTGTGTACCACACATTGTTCCAAGCATGTTACGTCTACTCATTTGTTTTAAGCCCTACAGCAACCCTAGGAGGTAGGCACCTTTATTACTCATTCGTTTTAAGCCCTATAGTGACCCTAGGAGGTAGGCGCCATTATTATTCCCATTTTTACAAACAAAGATACTAAGGCTCAGAGAGGTCAAGTAAATTGCTTGAGGCCACCCAGCCAGTGAGTGTGAAATGAGCTATTATTAGTCACTGAGCGGGAATTCCCCTGTTTCTGTTGTGGTCGTTGTTGACCTAGGTTGCTTAGGAAGTGCTCCATCAACTCCTACTAAACTTTAGATCCCGTCTGCTGATAGTGGTGGTAAACAATAATGCTGGAGGAGACCTGTGTGCGCCCAGAGCGCTCCTGAATTTTCTCATTGATCTTGTACGTGATGGAATAGCTTTGAACCTCAGTGAGGCCCTTCCTTAACAGTGACAACTGCAGTTACTGATCTTGGCAGGGAAATCATGTTATAAGAATTTTTCTTTGTTTTAAGTTAGGATCTCACCCTGGCCAGTTTAATGGTTGTCTTCCCAAACACCATGCCTACCCCTGGGAATGGCTGAGAATGCGTGAGAATGGAAATATATTTTGCACCATGCTCAAAAATAGTAGAAAGCAGTGAGTTCATTCAATCATCAGATTCTTCCTGAGCGCCAGTGCTATGCAAGGTACTATTCTTGGTACTGGGGCTACAGCAGTGAGCAAAATAGCCTAAACTCCCTGCTTTCATGATCCTGACAATGTGACACAGAGAGACAGACAATAAAGAAAATAAGTAAGTACAAAAATAATTTCATGATAAATGCTATTGGAGAAAAATAAAGCCTGGGGAGAGCAGGGGATGGGTGCGATTTTTAAATAGGGTGTTTGGGGTAGGCCTCCCTGAGAAAGTGACCTACAAGCAAAGATCTGAAGGCAGGAGGGTGTTTCCTGTGGCCTACCTGGAGGCCCTTGTATGCTTATGCCCTTGGGCATTGGCTGGATTGCCAGGGTCTGGGAGGTGGATCTCCTCTTTCTGACTGTTCTTGTGTTTGGCAGCTGTTGGGTGGGGCTGGGCACCAGTAGCTCAGACTGAGGGCACCCACCTGCCCCGCTACAGGTGCTTGGGAAGCTGCTGTGTTGAAATGACCCCACCCCCATGCCTCTCCTGCAACTGAAGGGACAGGTGGACAACCACAAGAGGCCCCCAAAGTCTCAAAGGGGCAAACCCCCTCCGCAGCGCTCTGTTTCCTGCTGAGAACCTCAGCTGGTGTTGGTCCTTCTGGCTTTGTATTTTTAGTGTGAAGGCAACCCTGTCCTAGGCCAGCCCTCCCCCTCCAGCCCCCAGCAGCCTGCTCTGCAGTCACTTCCCTGCTGGGAGCTGCAACATTTGCACCCAAAGCCTGAAGTGTGTGCGTGTGTATGTGTGTCGTACATGTGTGTGTACATGTTTGTGCATTGGAAGGGGGGCTGTACTTGGAACTTCACATCAATTCATGCCTTGTGCTTCAAGCACAGGGCCAATGAGGTCATTGTCATGAATTCCAGTTTCTTTCATTCCTTCCACACTAAAACATGGGGTGATGAGCCTGACTAGCACAAGACAGACCTGAACTTACATACTAGTCCAACCATATACTCCCTCTAGGACCTCAGATGAGTCACTTTTAACCTTTCTGAGCATGCATATTCTCATCTGTAAAATGGAGTGAAAAAGCAGCACCTTCCTCATCGGATGGTCCAGATTCAATGAGGTAATCCTTGTGAGGCACCGTGCACGTGTTCTGGAAAGAGCAGCTCTCATTACCATGAACTGGCGAGGCCTTGCTGGGCCCGTGCTGTGTGCCGGGCACTGTGCTAGCTCTGGGAGAGCAGGAAGCAGGATCAGAGATGAGCCTGACAACGGCCAACTGGGCTCTGTTCCTCACCCAACCCGGGAGCCAGCCGCCTCACCCACAAGACCTTGCAGTTAGGTGTGCAAGCTCCTGGTGTGGGTCCCAGAGTCCAGGCCAGAGAGAGTCACTGAGTGGGTGCACCACCCACACCCCCATCTTCCACACTCCCTCCATGGCTAGAGCTGGAGCTGGGTGCGCATGCGCAGGGAGGTGGGGTGGAGCCAGCCGTGCATCTGATGGGGTAGGGCGCCAGCGCCCGGAGAGTGTAAGTAGGGCACTGTTTCTCTGTACCTCTCCTCGGCTTCTTGGCCACTGGCAGCGTGTTGTCACTTTCTACCTTTTCTTGGGAATTGGCTTCCTCTCCTTGTCACAGACTTCCTGTTATCTCTTCTGCTCTTTTCTTTTAGCCACCTGCCCACTCCCCAATCCCCATCCTGAGTCACCGCTAGTCTCAGTGGTCACTGGATCCTTCTTGTCGATGGTGAGGCTCATTGGATCATATCAGTACGTCTTACTGGACACCAGAGCATGGCGCATCGTTGGGTGCTGTTGGCAAGAGGAGGGGAGAGGAAGGAAAGGGAAAGGAGGAGAAGGGGGAAGGGAGAAAAAGGAGAGGACTTGGCTTCCGCCCTGGCTGATGGAATGTGTCATCTCACGCAGGACGGAGGTTAGGAAACCCAAGGGGCATTCTGTAGGTAGCCCAGTATGAGACTCTACCGCCTGTACTTTATGCCGTGGAGAAGAGGGAGAGAGCTGGGAGGGCCACTGCAGAGGAAGGGGGATGGGGGCTGGACCTTGAAGGAGAGAAGGGATTGGGATGGGGTGGGCAGACTCAATTCTGGCCCGATTGGGATGCAGTCAGCTGTCTGAGGGCTGGTCGAAGGTCCCAGTGGGGCGGTGAGGAATGAAGGAGATGTGGCTCAGGCACTGGCAAGAGGCAGAGTGCCCAGGTGACGGCCACAAGTGGGGGCAGCAGAGGGCGCAGAGGGACTTTTGGCCAGATGGCTGCCAAGGCTGGGGATGGGGTAGCCCTTTCTCTCCAACCCTCACTCTGTTCTCTCCATAGCCTTTCTTTTCTGCACCACTCCCCCTATTCTGTCTCCCTCCTTTGGGTCCCATCATCATCCTTCCTTTCTTCTAAGTCTCAGTTATTTCATCCACAAAATAAAGGTGCTCATATTGGAGGCTGGAGGTCCGTGGTGTCCGCTCTCCTGCTTTCCATTCGCCTCCGCCCTGCGGGCTCCTGAGGATGTTCCCGGGGCTGGGGGTGGGCTGCGACAGGGCACGAGGGTCCAGACCTTGGATTCCCTGCTCCTGCTTGCCTGCGGGGGGTTGTGAAACAAGCCTGTTTCACTTCTCTCCCAGGCTGGAGACGAGCGAGCACGCCGAGTTTGGGAGTTGCTTTTCTTCCAGAGTCAAATGGCTCCCTCTCAGCACCAGTCCCTTTAAGATGAGAGGGACGCCAAAAGAGGAGATCTTTGATGTTGTTCAATCGAGAAATCTGTCAGGTGGGAGCGAGCAGGAAATGCCAGAAGGGCAGGGCCCCGTGCTCCCTGCATCGGGCGGGAGCGCTGCCTGGACTTTGTTTTCTGATGGCAAATGTTCCCCGATGTAAACACAGGCAGAGCAGGGAATAACAACATTCATCCCTAAACAAACAAAACAGGAACGGGACCTGCTCGCATGGGTGACAGCTTTTGCTGCAATGATGCAGCTCAAGGGGCCTTCACTGTGGAATTTCCTGCCTTGAGTATGACAGATTTTCCATTCTTGTCCCCGAATGAACACCTGCCTCAGCGCTTGGTGGATGGCAGGGGGTCGTGGCGAGGCCCCCTGAGAAGTGGGCAGCACCCTCTCAGCTGGGCCTGGATCCAGAGGGGCGCACCTCCTCTCTTGAGTCGGGTCTGAGGTGAGCACCACTGCCTCCCTCAAAGCGCTGCGTCCGTTGCCCTCAGGCGCCTGAGAACTTATCTGGAAAACACCTTCCTTTTCTGGCCCATCTTGGACTTCTCCCTTTCATGCACCAAACACTCCAGTCATAACAGATTCACCTCTGCTTTCCAGGAGGGGGCCATCATCTCTTGCATCCCTGACTGTCTGCTTATTCTGTTCCTTGGACCACTCTGACCCCACCTCATTTCTGCCCATCCAAGAGACAGTATAGCCTAGTGGTGATAAACATGGTCTCTGTCTAGGTTTGATTCAGGGCCCTGTTGCTTACCATCTGTGTGGCCCCTGTGCCTCCAATTGCACATCTGTTCAATGGGGGGTAATAATGGCTCTTACTTCATAGGATTGTGGTTAGCCCTAAATGAGTTACCATTTGTAGTGCATGTAGAAGAGTATCTGGTATGCAGTAAGCGCTATATAAAGTTTTAGGAATTAATATCCAAATGCTACTGCAGTTCAAAGTTCAGCTCAAATGCCACCTCCTCCATGAAGTCTTCCTGATCCCCCAAGTGGAAATACTCTCTCGCTCCTCTAACTGCCTATAGCCTTATAGCTGGATCTGTCCTGAGGAACTAATTACTTAGTGTCATAACAAGATATGTACATGTCCCAGTTACCTAAGGGCTGGGACCCTTCCTGGAACTTCCACAGGGCCTTACACCCAGGAGGTGCTCAGTAGATCCTTAGTGAATGATTGAATGGAGTAGAGAATGGCTGATAACAGGACCCAGGGGTAGAGCACAGCTGCTCCCTGGGCCTGGCTGGCCTCCCCACAGGAAGGTGAGGGACCTGTCACCAGTGTGTTATGTGGGCACCAGTTGGGGCTGGTTCACACCAATCTATCTACTCCCTGATTGGGCCTTCCTGGCAGGCATTGCTGAAGCAGGGGCCCGGTAGACAGCAGACAGAGTGAAGGGATGCCCCCAGTAGCATCCACCATATTGTGCCCTGACAGTAGTCGTGAGGCACCCTGGACCGCATCTGGGCTGCTTTACCCCCCCTCATCCTGGGATTCTCAGTCTACAGTACAGCCAGATTGGTCAGGCTCTCAGAGCCCAACCCTGCACATTTCCTTCCCCCCAAATGCAACCTGCTGCTCCCCTTCCCACCTGACTGACCCGGTTGCTGCTGACCTTGGGCCTCCAGATGCTGCCCGCTGTCCTGCCCTCCTTTCCCTCCTGGCCAGCCATTATGGAGGCAGCTAGCCCTTCCCTGAGTCAGGCCCACCATTCACTGGGGCTGGACTTGGGCCCTACCAGGGTCTGCATTGTCTTCTTGGTGGCCCCACGCACCCCCACATACCTTTAACTACTCTACCTGGAGTTTTGTTCGTTGCCTGTGCCACCTCTTGCTGGGATGACTTTTCTGTGGGCTTCCAGCCCACATGGTTTTTCTGTACATGTCACAGCACCTAGCATGGCGGGGGGACCGTGCCCTTGCACTTGGTAGAGGCTTCTTTAATCCTTTTTTGGTTCAATTGCTGAATTAAGGGGAGGAGGAGGGAAATAAAGCTTCAGTCACTCTGATCATATTCTTCCTAAGTTTTAAAATTCTGATCATACTACTGGATTCCTGAGTTCCCAGGTCCTGCAGGCCCCTTGAGATCTAAATGACATTGCTTTGAACTCCCTCACCCTGCCCCCTGTGCCATGACCCAAGGTATATGTGAATTTCTGGGAAGACTTACAGTCTCGTGGCCTCCTATGCCACCCAGGTTCCTGCATTCCTGCAGTCTGAGTCATGGTCTCTGCTTCCACCACATTGACCAAGGTGGGAAACCTAGAGCCTTCCTCAGTTCTCACCAAGAAAATGAGAGTAGAATTGACTGAAGGTCTTTGGTTGATGGAATCCTGGGGAAGGGGTCACATCACACACAGCTCACAGACTGCCGCCACCTCCCTGCCTCCTCTGTCCCTCATCCTCTCTGCTCCTCACTCTTTCCCTCCAGGGTTTCTGAGGTTTCTCCAAATTCTTCCCCCACATCCTGAAGCCTTTGGTGTGAATGAAGGTCAGGGAGAGTATCATTCTACCCTCAAGAACTTATCTAAGTCTTTTTACCAACATAGTAGTTCTTGCTTGTGGATTCTTATCATTAACTAATAAAGTGTTTTCCACCTCATTATATAAGTAAGTGCTTTTCCCTCTCTGGGCCTCAGTTTCATGACCTGTGTAATGGGGTACAATCACTAGCTCAACCCTGTCCAGTAGAAATATAATGCAAGCCACACACGTAATTTTAAAATTCCTAATAGCCACATTGAAAAAATAAATAAACAGGTGAAATTAGTTCTTGCTTATCCTCTCGGGTAGCAGCAGTGTAGCTACTGAAGAATTTTTTAACAGCATTATTGAGGTATAACTGACATATACTAAGCTGCACATACTTAAGGTATACAGTTTAAGATCTGACGCATGTGTACACCTGGAAAACCACCCCTACAATCAAGATAGTGACTATATTCCCCACAAGCAAGGGTCCTCGTGCCCCTTTGTAATTTTATATGTTTAATAGTATATTTTACTTAACCATTTTATCAAAAAATGGTCATTTTTACATGTACGCAATATGAAAATTGTTAATGAGATATTTAATATTCTTTTTTAATATTTATTAAAAATTTTATCAATTATAGCTTCAAACTGGGAACAGTCAAAATGACCATTAATAAACTGTGATGCAGACATATCATTAAATGCTACTAAGCAATGAAAAATTCTAACACCTGTAACAACATGACTGAATTTAAGAGAATTATACTAAGTATAAGTTCCAGACATAAATAGCCATGTATCATTTGATTCCGTGTATATGACTTTATGGGCAAGGCAAAATTCTAGGACAAGAATCTGATTGGTGGTTTCCATGGTGTGGGATATCAGGAAGGAGACTGACTGCCAAGGGGTATGAAGGACATTTTTGAGGTGATGTAACTGTTCTATATCTTGATTGCAGTGGCGGTTACATGAATAACATTCTTTTTTTTTTTAATGCTAAGTTTTCAAATTCCAGTGTGTTTTTTTTACCCTTGTTTTTTTTTTTCTTTTTTTGAAGTATAGTCGATTTACACTTTTGTGTTAGTTTCAGGTATACAGCATAGTTATTCACTTGTACCTATACATATATATATATTCCTTTTCAGATTCTTTTCCAGTATAGGTTATTACAAGATATTGAATGTAGTTCCCTGTGCTATACAGTAGGTCCTTGTTGTTTACCTGTTTTATATATAGTAGGGTGTATTTGTTAATCTTAAATTTCTAATTTATCCCTCCTCACTTTCCAATTCCAATGTGTTTTACACTGATGGGGCACCTGGTTTTGCACCAGCCACATTTCAAGTGTTCCATAGCAGCACGTGGCCACTGGTGACTCATGGACAGCAAAGCTCTACATGACCTCTTGGCACCCTTTGCTCTCTCTCATTGAAGAGCTGCCCGTGTCTTTATCTCTCCCAGGCATCTCCTGGTGCAGAGTCTCATCTTTGCTCTTTGGGCTCTGCAGCGCTATGTGCCTGGATCATTGAGTTGGTCCTCTTGGAATGGGCTCCAGCTTGGTGGCGTGAACCTCGAGGATGGTAAGCAGGCTGCTTCCCAGTGTTCAGCGGGGCTAGAGCCAAGCTGTTGCGGCTGTGCGCGCAGCCCGGGTGCTGGCCCTTGGTGCAGCCTGCCATCTGGACTCATGGTCACCCCTACCCTGGCTGAGACATCCATGGGAGGGCCACTCATTGGAACTCCTCTAAGGCAATGGAATTCCAGAGCAGGCTCTGGATGGGGCCATTTTGTCAGCAACAGAATTGAGGCAGATCCGCTGTGAGGTGTGTTACTAAATAATAAAGTATCAAAGTTTGCAAACGAGTGACCTTTTAATGATAAAGGAGGTTGGATTCAGGGTGATTCTTATTTAAATAACAGTGGGGTCAGAGTTACTGCCAGAACAAGGTCACTTTCAGCCCAGCAGGACTTCTTAAATGGAGGAGAAAGGGTGGGGTTACAGCTTCTGCGCTGGGAATGTGCAGGACCCCTCGCCTGTTTTCCCTATGCAGAATCCTTAAGCAACCATTAAGGACCACTGATAGGTGTGGCCATGATTACCACATATTTCCGTGTAGCCGGGTTGTTATCACAACCCAAGTATGCGGATGGGAGCACACTTAGAATGAGTTGGGGTGCAAAAAAGATTGAGAAGTCCTGGAAGAGAGTACTAGGATGGAGTAGGCTGTCCAGAATGACAGACCGCCATTTGCCTGCGGCCTAGTGCTGTTCCCTGAGGCACTGACATGAGGTGAAGATGTGGAGGCCGAGGATGCCCAGCCAGACACCGCTGGGATGGGCCCCTGGGGCAGAGCGAGAGGACCAGCAATCTTCCAGACCCCAAAGCCCTCAGAACTAGCCCCTCTTTTGGCAAAGGCAGCAGAATCCCAGGGTCAGGCAGGGAAAGAGCTACAGACGGTCCCCTTAAACCAGCCCAGCTTCCCCTTAGGCCTACGGGGCGCCCTGCTTCGGGCTGAGGGAGCTGCCTGCTTTCCTCAGGGACAGGGAGGGAGGCCGGGGCCCTCCAGCTCCCAACCTCTCGGATGGCCACTTGGGGCCAGAGGGAAGCTGCAGCCTTTGCTGTTGCAGCTGCGGCGGCAGTGAAGAAAGCGGGAGGGCATCCTGAGGCGGGAAATGCCGATCAGTGTCATCCCCAGCTGCTTCCGGCTTCCTCCTTCAAGGATTCCGAGGCTCCTCTGTATCCCCGCCAGCCCCTGTCCCCTGTCCCAGGTTCTGGCCGGCAGCTGTGCACCCCCCTTGAGGCCCACATCACAAGGCCTCCAAGGGGCTGTTGGCTCCCCATTGTTCTCGGGGCTTCTCCGGCATTCCTTTGGCTCAGGAGAGGAAATGCCTGAAGCTTCCTCCCACCTCCTCAGAGATGCTTGGCCAAGTAGTCACTACCAGTTCAGGCCCCTCAAAGGACACTGCCAGGGAGGGTCTGGCCAGGCTGGCCGCAACACAAGTACACCTGCTGGGGACCAAGGACCGAATCTGAAAGTCTCACTTGGTCCCTGCTCCTTGGGCTCACCCTAAAGGCCCCTCTCTCCCTCCTGAGTGCACAGTCACCCCACAGTGACACACACAGCTGTAGCTCCTACCCATTTGCTCTCAGGTCCACCCACATCTCTCACACACACACCCAGCCCCTGCTTCCTGGGAGGCCGTCAGCTGTGGCAGGGCTGGAAGCTACTTTTGCTGTAGATATGGATCAAGACTCTTTCAGAAAGCCTGCCCTGATGATAGCACACCTTCCTGGGTGGAAGCTGCCCCTCACCCCACCTACTGTGTGCCAGGCTCCTAGGCACTGGGCATACACTACAGAACACACCAGAGCAAAACCCCAACCTTCTGGAATTTGACATTTTAGTGGGAGGAAGGGGAAGAACAGTAAACCAACAAGTAAAATATAGTCTATGGTACATGGTGATAAGGGCAATTGGATGAAAAATAAAGGAGGGAAGAGGAATAGTGACTAGGAAAGGGTTTGCAAGTTTAAAGACAGTGGGTAGGGGAGGTTAACCAAGAAGGTGACACTTAGGCAGATACTGCAGGATAGGAAGGAGTAGGCCATGCTGATGTCCAGAAGAAGAACCTTCTGGGAAAAGGGAGTAGCCAGTTACAAAGGCCCTGTGGTAGCAATCTGCCTGGAGTGAGCAAAGACTAACAAAGAACCCAGCATATTTGGGATGGAGAGTGGAAGGAGGAGCAGCGGGAGGTGAGGCTGGAGACAAATGAAGGCCAGATCCCGTAGGGCCTTACTCATCATTGTAATGAGGGAGATGGGGGTACCAGAGGGTTCTGAGCAGAGGCCTGACATAACCTGACTTAGACTGTAAAGGAGTATTCTAGCTGCTGTGTTTAGAATAGAATGTAGGTGGACAAGATCAGAAAGAGAGAGATCAGTTAGGAGCACCTTGAAATAATCCAGGTGAAAGGTGGTGGTGTGGCCACTGTGGTAATGGTGGGTGGGACGAGGCAGAATCTAGATGCATTCTGAAAGTAGAGTCAACAGGCTTTGCCACTGGATTAGATGGGGAGTGGATGTGAAAGAAAGGGAAGAATCATGGATGACTGAAAAGATTTCCACCTGAGCCACTTCGGAGTTGCCACGTACTGCCGTTTACCACAGGGGGTGGAGAATCAGGTGCTTGGTTGTGGCCATATTCGGTTTGAGAAGCTTATGAAACATCCAAATGTGGAGGGCACGTGGGCAATTTGGGTACATGAGTCTGGAGCTCAGGAGAGGAACATATTCCTTTCCAATGCACTTTGTTTATGCTTTTATGATGCATTGTAATCTATAAACCATTTCTAGGATTGCTTTATGAGTGTTTAAGCTTTATATAACTGATGCTATGTACATATTTGAGATTTATCATTATCATATTATTTATCCAGTTTAACTCTATAGTATTTCACTGCACAGCTAAGCCCCAATTTATGTACCCATTCCCCTATTAAGGGATTTAGGTTGTTTGAATTTCTAGATTTTTTTCTATTTCTGTGGAGTGTGATGCAACACTTTCTGGTGCTGGGCACACAGACACTAAATGATTGAACATTTCTGTTTACCTCCATCAGTGTGTCTGGGATCATTAATTCCCAGGCAAGAGGGAACAAATCATATTTAGTGACTTCATTGTCCCCTATTCACTCAGCCGGGCCCAGCCAGATTTCCCCCGATGATGTTTGGTTAGTCATCTTGTCCAAACTGCTGGAAAGTAACAGCAATGATTTGAACTTTTCAAGTTACCCCAGAACTCCACAGATTAAGACAACAAGCACTTACTATATCATGGTTTGTGTCAGTCAGGAATGGGGTATGGCTTGGCTGGACCCTCCATCTCGGGGTCTCTCCCAGGCTGCAGTCAAGATCTTGGCCAGGTGCAAGCACCTCAAAGTTCACCTGCAGGAGGATGGCCTCCAGCTCTCTCCTGAGGCTGTGGCAGGGAGGCCTTCAGGTGCTCACTCGCTATTAAACTCAGAGCTTCTGTTTCTTGCTGGCTGTTGGCCGCCCTCAGTTCCTTGCCACGTGGAACTCTCCATAGGGCAGATCCCAACGTGGCAGCAAGCTTTCACAGCACCAGCAAGTGAGAGATGGTGGGAGAGTGCGAGAAAGACAGGAGTCATAGTCTTACAATCTAACCTTGGAAGTGACAGCCCATCACCTTTGCCATGGTCTATTTATAAGAAGCAAATCTCTAGGTCCAGCCCACACACTAGGGGAAGGATTAGACAAGGGCGGGAATATTGGGAGGTGGGGCTCATGGGGACCATCACAGAAGCTGCCCACCACAGAAACCAGAGGACTTAGGTGGGTGCAGGATCAATGGGACCACATGTCTGCAGAGACATCAAGGAGGATGAAGGGTGAAGTGGGGCGGGGACGGGAGGAGGCCAGAGAGCAGGAATAGGAGGATGGACCATGGGCTGAGCAAATGAAGGCATCTGGCAGAGACCATTTGTCTCAGATTTGCGGGAAAGTGACGTGCATGTCAGTGGAGGGAGAAGGAAGCTCTAAGTACAGCCAAAGGGAAGGAGCCAGTGGAGAGGTGAAGACTGCAGATGGTGGAGGTGAAGCGGAAAGTGCAGAGCCAGATCTTGGGACAGGAGGAAGGGCATCCTATTTTCTGCCTCTGAGCATGATTATAGCACACTGAAGGTTACAAGTGCTTTTATCCATACATTCTTATTTGATCCTCATGTCAATCCAGTGAGGCCAGCAGAGCAAGTTAGAGCATCATCCCCATTTTACTGATGAGGAAACTGGTGTAGAGGGGGGATGTCAGCCAGGGCTAGAATTCAGGTATTCCATCTCAGAGTGTTCCAAGTCTGGGGCTGGTTCCTCACTAGGTCCCAACACTTTCAGGCTGACTCTCCCTGCAGAAGAGTTGTCCCCATGATTTCCTCTCCCAGCCACTCAGTGCAGCTGGCTCTCCAGAGTTTGGCAACATTTGGAAACTCACTGGGGAGATGGTGGTCTCCCTCAGGAAATTTCTGCCTGCAGCCCCACTCCCTCCCCCATTCTGGCCTTAGCCTTTCCCCAGGTAACCTGGAATACCTTGAGACTGGGGGTGAGTCTCTCCCAGCAGGCAGGGTACTCAAGCCCTAGGACACACACAACTCACCCTGACCGCTGGACAGGGAGCCAATGACAACCAGCCACCTAGAACCGCCTGAGCTACAAGGGTCCTCAAGAGCCCTTTGAGAGCCTCATGCTTTTATTGTTTTTTGTGTGTGTTTTTTTTGAGGGGGGAGGTCATTAGGCTTACTTATTTATTTATTTTTAGAGGAGATACTGGGGATTGAACCCAGTACCTTGTGTATGCTAAGCATGCACTCTACCACTTGAGCTAGACCCTCCCCCGCCAAACCTCCCTTTTTAGATAAGAAAATTGAGGTACAGGAGAGGGAGGGGTTTAGTCCAAGATCACAGAGCTACTGAGTGGCTGAAGGGGAGGGCCATTGTTTGAGGGAGACACAATGCTAAAAAAGAAAGGACGGTTGGTCAGACAGAGAAAGACAAATATGTGATATCACTAATATGTGGAATCTAAAAAAAAAAAAAGATACAAATGCTATTTACAAACCAAAAACAGACTCACAGATATAGAAAACAAACTATGGTTACCAAAGGGGAAGGGCAGGGAGGGATAAATTAGGGGTTGGGGATGAATAGACACTATATATTCATATTACTATATATAAAATAGATAAACAACAAGGGCCTAGTGTACAGCACAGGGAACTATATTCAATTTCTTGTAATAACATATAATGGAAAAGAATACGAAAAGAAAAAATATGTATGTATGTATATGTATAACTGAATCACTTTACTGGACACCTGAAACATCTTTGTAAATCAACTACACTGTATAAAAAATTTAGAAAAAAAAATTAAAAAAGAAAAGAAAGGATGGTTACACAGCTAAGGTGGGAGTTTTAAGCAGAGGGTCAAGGGGTTGATGCAAGCAATGCTTGAGAAGGCCTGGGAGTGGCATACGGCAGGTGCTTAACAAACGCATTGTAAATAAGTGAAAGTGATTCTTGCTGCAGGGGGAGGAGGAGGACCAGGCCACAGGGGTATCAGACTCAGCCCTGCTCTGAGGCCTGCTGGCTCCAAATCAGTATGACTGGAGTAGCCTGGCTGGGCTTTCTTCCCAGGGGACAGAACTGGAACCAGAAACTCGGGTGGGGACAATAGGGGAGGTTTAGAGGGAGGGAAGCCCTACCCTTAATCAGGATGAAGATCTCCCCTCCTTGCTTTCCCCTTCAATTTTTTTAAATCTCATTTGAGTCAATTTCTTTAAAAAAATTTTTTTTATTGAAATATAGTTGATTTCTTGCACTTTTTGTTTGTGTTGGGGGGAGACAGATTTGCTTATTTATTTATTTGTTTATTAATGTCGAGATACTGGGGCTTGAACCCAGGACCTCATGCATGCACACACTCTACCACTGAGCTACACCCCGCCCCCCATTTCCCCTTCAATTTTTATTGAGCACTTACTTGGTGCCAAGTAGTATTAGAAACACATACACACACACACACACACACACACACACACACACACACACGGCAGTGACACACAATATCAACACCTACATTTTACAGATCAGGAAACTGGCCCTGAGAAGTTCAGGACCTCGCCCACAGGTCTCACAGCTAGAGCTGGCCATCTGGTTTCAGTGCCTGTGCTCCTAGCCGCGATACCATGCCGCCTTCTGGCCCTAGGGACAGCAGCACCCTAAGGAGACTATACTGGGCCAGGGGGTGGGGGGAGAAGTGTGGAAAAGGGAGGAGGAGGGACATAACAGTGCAGTTCATCACTCTCTCTATTCTCTTAACACTTATTAAGCATCTACTATGTGCCCTTGCAGGAGGCAGAGGCTACTTCAATGGGCCAGAGAGGCCTATCTCTGCAGTTACAGAGCTCCCAGCCTCGAGAGGCAGAGCGGCTAGCAAAGAGTGACACCACCGTGTGACAGGGGCCAGCAGAGGGGCAGTGAGAGGGCTGCAGGGGCACAGAAGAAGGTCTCAACATAGATCTCAGCCTAACCTGGTCTGCTGCACCAGGGAAAGTCTCCCTAGGAACGTGACTCAGCTGAGATCTTGTTTGATTCTTGCCACAGCCCAGTTTACAGAGAGGGCAGCTGAGGCCCAGGGAGGTCAAATGATTCACCTGGGGACACACCATCAACTGGGACCAAGAGTCAGGGCTTGGACTCCCAGGCTCCCACTGCAGCCAGAGCAAACGCAGACCAGCTCCAGCCGAGCAAGGGCATTATGCGATGGGAGAGAGGTGTGAGGAAAGCAGGGTTAAAGGGACCATAATCCTACAGGGGATGGAGTCCAAAGGAAGGAAAGGATGTCGTGGGGAGGCGTGCCACCTGAGAGAGCTCAGTGCCTTTGGAGCCCCAGTGAAGCCCCGGGAAAGCCTCTGGCCGCAGCTCACACACTGGGGCAGTTCCTGGGGGCAGACACAGGAGGGCCACACCCACCAGGCCACCAACTGGGGTGGGGGGTAACTCCATCTGTGGCTGCCCCAGACCTTCCACGTGATGGACGTGGTGTTCAACACCTTCCTCCAAATTTCCATGGCAACTAGGAATCACCACCTTCCCCATCCCAGCTCACAAGATGTTCTGCCTGTTGGGGCCAGCAGCTGTGTCGTGAAGAATACCACCTGCCTGTCCTTCCAGACTGGATTTGCTTTCCAGTCATCCCTGATTCGGGCAGAGTTAAATGTGGTTTTAATTGGGGGGGTGATTGCTAAGGGGGCTCTAATGCTTCAAATGGATCCACCTGCCACAGCTCAGTGTCATCAGAGTTAGACCATGGGTCAGCATTCATCCCAGAATCCCCTACCAGAACTAGTAAGGCGGCATCCCTACCGAAGAGATGCTCAGCATTTAATAGACCCAATCTTCAGTTAACTCCCAAAGCTTTCGTTTTCTCATCTGCCAAATGAAGAGAATTATGCCTGTCTAAATAGTTTGTTATAAAGAAGAAATAAGATGACATCTTGCACAGAAAGCACGTGCTAGCAAAATGTCTAGCACACAGTAGGTGCTCAGAAATGTCAAATTTAGAAGGTCCATTTTAAACATTTTTCCCTGTCTCCAAAATGGAACCTTCTCTTCTCCCTCAGATCCTTATTATAACCTCCATTAATGGGTAGAAAGACAGAAGTCCCGGCAATCCTCAGGAATTCAAAGAGCTCGAGTTAGAGGTCACCCAGAAGTTCATAACACACTAGTTTATTGGGAGTGGAACTACCAGCATGAGAGTCCTGGATTTCAGTCCTGGCTATACAAATGATGGGCTGTGGGGCCTTGGGCAAGTCACCTGCCCTCTCTGGTCCCCAGTTAGTCTCTCCAAATGGACTGGCCCAAGCCAGAGGTTTTTCCAGTTATGTTCCACAGAAGCTTAGGTGCCTCAGGGGACACTGTGGTGGGGAGAAGGAAAAGACTGAATGAGGGGGCTCAGGACTCCGCAGTCCTGCTTTGATGGCATTCATATGGGCCACAGCTTTAAAAGTAGTTTGAAATCTCTGGCCTCACTCCTGGATTTGCTAGGAGATGGCGCCTTGGCTGCTGCCTCAGCTTCAGAGTGTGTGAACCCAGTGGCCTGGGAGTAGCCACACCAAGAGATGTCTCCAATCCCAAAGGTGTCCCAAACTCCACTTTCTCACATGCCAACCACCCTGAGCCCTCTTCCCTCCCCAGACCTTCTCCCTGAATCCCAACTGCCCAAATCCAGGCTTCTTCAGCCAGACACTCCAGACCAGTATGGCAAGGGGGCCTGTGGCAGAGATGGGGCTTCTAAGGGGGAGCAAGCCCAGGCTGGCTGACTCTTCCCCTTGGGGAGAAATGGCAGCAGCCAAGCCCAAAGGACACTGGGCCAGTGGCCTGCCTCCCAGGGCGTTCCTGCTGAGTACGGTGGGTGGGGGCCTAATCTGCATTTGGGACAAAGCCTACCCGGTGCTTGAGTGTTGTTGCCATGGAGATTCAGAAAGGTGTTATTAGCATCTTTTCAACTCGGTGGCCCTGTGTGGTCCGGTCCTGTGCAATCTTAGCAGTAGCTCACCATCACCCTGGCAACCCATTAGCCTAGTGTTGTTACCATGGAAACCCCAGCAAGGTCGATCAGCCCAGGAACTTCCCTGAGGAGATGTGCGCTGGGGGATCCGCCCATGGCCGTGCCCACTCCTCAGGCCTCCCAATTGACAGTGACCCACTCCATGGGCACAGAAGGTAGTTTAGGATCTTTTCTGGAGCAAACTCAGCGTCAGCGTGACAGGAAAGAATTTGGCCCTGCAGAGGTGCAAATCTATATGTTTCGTTACCATGGAAATGCTGCTTTTCAAGGATCTCAAAGCACAATGCAAAACTAACTCTTCCAGGAGATTGAGGCTAGAAGGAAAGGAGGCTATGAGCCTCCTTCATTTGTCCACTCATTCATTCATTCATTCAGCAGTTATTGACTATCTATTAATACAATGAGTGCTGCATATGTCCTGGCCTATCACTGTAGGAAGGTCTGCTCACTCACTCCCCAGCTGAAAGAGGAATAATGAGATGGGAGTAACTATTCTACTTCGTGCTTCAATCTCCATTTAAGGAGGAGGTATTGGCATGCCAAAGGGAATGGGGTCAGAGAGTCTGTGTGTGTTGCGGGGGCAGGGGGTACAGGGAGAATGTTTGCTTTCTGTAGTCTCCTGTTTTTAAACTTCACCATTCTTGAGTCTTCAGGGAATTGTTATCTTTGTGTAGTCTGGGTCACCAAAGGCTTGGCCAGACCTGCGGGAAGATTCTAGCAGCCACAGCTATGTGAAGTCAAAATAGGCTCCCTTGTGAAGTAATGAGCTCCCCATCATGGGAGGTATGCAAGAAGAGGCAAAACGACTACTCAGTGGAGGATTGTGTAGAGACAGTAGAGCACAATGATTAAGAGCACAGGATCTGGAAACCAATGGCCAGGCTTCAAATCTTGGCCCAAATGACTAGCTATGTGACATTGGGCAATTTACTTATTGAGCTTTGGTTTCCTTGTCTCTAAAATGGGGGTGATAAGAGTTTCTGCCTCGTAGGGTTGTTATGGAGATTAAATGAATATAATATATGTAAAGCACTTAGAACAGTGTATATAGAGTATATAATAAGAGCTCAATAAATATTAGCTTGTATTATCTACTGATGCCTCAGCTAAGGTCCCTGTCAACCTCGGGATTCTATATGACTGTTGCTTCCTGAACACCCTGGGGTGAAAAAGGGATCCTGACAAGGGTGAGGCTGCCCTGCTGAGGTACTGGCTAAGGGAAGCGCTCACCCCTTACATGCTTCTAGCAGTGGTTTCCTTCTCAAAGTGCTTTCAGAATCAGTGTCTCAATTGAGCCTCAAGACAACTCAAGAGGTACAATCATCAGTCATGGGTTATAGATAAGGGAGGCAGAGCTCAGAGCGGGAGAGTGACACAGCTACCAAGTGGCAGAACTGGAATGCAAACTTCCCCTCTATCACACTGGCCTCCGGGTCCTCAGGGCCAGCCTGTGGGGAGGAGGGCAGTTGGAAGGAGCAAGTCAGGGGGCAGGCAGAGAAGGGGCTCCTGCTGGCAGTAAGCTGTGGAGAGCAGCTCCCCACTGTTTGCATTTCTTCCAGGAGGAGCTGAGGCCAAAGCCCAGTGAGCAGGAGAGGGTGTTTCCTAGAAATGCTGTGGGTGTGGCTGGTGTCTCTATCCATGGGCAAAGGACAAGGCTAGGCCTGCTCCTGAGTACTTACTTGAACTTGAACTCGAATTTTCCAGAACCCTCATCCCTTTGATCTCACTCAGAAAGCTGGGCCTTTGGTCAAAGTCTAAGGGAGTCATTAGTCTCTGATCTGACATTTCTGTTCTCAATCTTATGGCACAAGTATTTAACCGATGGCTGATGGCCTGACCAAGGGATTTTGCTTGCTGAGACTGGTAAGGTGGACTAGGGTTTTCATGCCATTTGCAGAGGTGATGAGGGCTGTTTAAAAAAAAAAAAACTTTCTGTTAGGCTTCAGAATAAGAGTAATACCCTAAATCATGGTCTCAAGAAGCTCCAGGTTAAAATAGGTATATTACTTGGGAGCATAGGAAATGGACAGGGATGATTGAAAATCTTTAATAACCAGCATGGCATGGGCCAACCAATTGGAATGTTCAAGAACGCCCAGGAAAGCTGCACTAGCACACACAGGAAAAAAGCAGCCCAGGATCGGGCCTTGGCAGGTGTGGGGGTGCTCCTCTGGGCCTGTCCCATGAGCACGTGCAGAAATCAGATTTGCTGTTGCCTCCAGAGGCTAGGAGATTTCCCCCAGTAGCTGCGGAGGACACGGGGGTATACCTGCTGGGGGAAAACTGGTTAAACTGAGGGAAATGCTCTCTGGGACAGCCTGAGAACCAGCCTAGGAGAGTCTTGTATGGATGTAAACAGAGCCCCGCCTGGACTCAGAGAGCTGGTTGCTGCCCTTTGAAGCCACAGGCTGGAGAATTTCACTCTGGCATCCTTGGATGGCAACTTCTCTCCGTCCTCCACCTGCATACCGGGTGCAAGCAGGTAGCATGCACACCGGCACACTGAGGAGCAGGTGCACATACCTGCCCAGTCAGTGTTCACACACACAGAGCCCACCTGTGCCCATGACCTGTAGACGCACCCTCACACCCTCTCAAGTCATGGGGTGTACACACTCATACTCACAAAATCATGCTCAGACTCAGAGTCCTGCAGCAAAAGCAACTAAAAGAGTCATCGTTGACTAACTCCAACCGATTGCCCCTCCACACACACCTTGATCTCTGCTCTGTCTCACACTTGTGGAACAGGACAGCTGAGGTGACCTCAGGGGCGCTCCTTCAATGGCCGGTGAGAAGTCCCTGACATTCCCAGGCTCAGCCAGCAGGGGGCAGCCTCCCACGCCACACTGAATTTCGCCCAAAGACTAAGGGGCGTGGAGGAGAAAGGGAGGCGGAGCGCAAGGAAAGTGGAACATCTGAGAAGCTTGCAAAGTGTCCAGCCAGCCGGCAAGCAGTCCCAGGTGCACCCAGTCCCCCAGTCCTGTGGGTGTGGGGCCTCAGCCCCTCCCGTGCAGCTGATGAAATCGATAGAGCGTTGGCCAAGTTATCAGGAGAGGATGTTTTAATTACCACAGCAGGGCCCTGCTTTCGCATTGCCCAGCCCAGAGTGTGGAAGGGAATCAGCCAGCCCAAAGGAGTTAAGTGGAAGCTCTCATTTTGCAAGTCACAACCCCTCCCTAGACCCACTTCCTGTCTGGGAAATGGGTTTAAGAATAAATCACATACACTCACTCCCTCCTTTGTGTTGGGACTCAAGCTGTGTGCTCCCTCTGCTAGGACTTCCCTTCGGCTTTACCTCTAGTCACCCTAAAGTCCCCTACCACACACTTGTCCTCAAGGAAGCTTCTCTGACTCCCCTCCCCAGCTGGATCCTGCATTGTTTGTGGGTCCTGCACTTGTCCCAGGAGCGCTGACCACAGTCCTGGTCAGACATGCTATTGTGACTTTGGAATAACATTGGATCTCCCTCACCAGGTCATGAGGAATGCGGCACCCAGTAGTCGCTCAATGAGCATTTGTCCAGTGTTGAGAAATGAATTTCGATGGCACTTTGCAGATGACGAAGCACTTTCACATGCAAACTGGGCATCAGTGGAGGTGGGCATTGTTCACACCTGCCTCACACTCTTTAGTGGACCAAACCTCAACTTCAGAAACGTCACTTGAGTCTCACTACAAGCCTGTGAGAAAGCTGGGGATTAGTCTTTCCATTTTAGAAACAATAAAACAGGCTCAGAAAGGTGAAGTGTGACCCAGCCTTACTACTTGGAGGAGCCAGAATTTTTAAGCCTCTAGATCCCGTGCTGGGAGGTACAATCATTAGATTCCCCCATCAGTCATCGGTTTGGGCATTGTCACCTCCATTGTGGTGAAGGCCATGCTCGGTCTGGCAAGAAAGTGTATATTTCGCAGGGAAATGCAAGGGCTTTGATGGGGAAATGAACCCTGGTTCCTATCTGGGCATCACCTGCCTGTGACCTTCAGGGCTGGGGGAGCATCCTGTAAGCAGAGCCCTAGCAGCTAAACTGAACTGAGGACGGAAGCGGCTTTGAGGCTTCATTTGCCAATTAGCAGCTCGATGACCTTGAATAAGCCACTTGACCTCCCTGAGCCTGTTTCCCCATCAATAAATTGGGGATAATGATGGCTGTACTGTCCACCTCTCAGGGTTAGAGTGAACCTTAGTAGAGATAATATGAGCTCCCACTAGGAAGCACATCGCATGAGCCAGGCACTGTGCCCAACACTTGACCTGCATCATCACATCCAATCCCGACCCCAGCTCTGAGAAGTAGGCAGAGTATACTGCCTGATGCAGAAACAGGGCTCATTGAGATCAAGACACTGGCTTTTCATGTCTCACAAAGAAGTAAACAGTGGTGCCGGGATTTGAACCTTGATCTGACTCCAAACTTCCGCTTCCACTGAAAGCCCGATTATCATCAGATAACAAGGCACAGAGGCCAGCTCCTAACCAGTGCACTCAATTTCCTTAATTCTAGACCTTGCTGCAGAATGGAAGTCTTCCTGTCAGGCCCCAGATAAGGGCTCAAGGGCTGAGTTGAAGGCCTTGCTGATGCTTCACGTGAGACAGGGTTTGACAAACTGTAGCCCACCACCTGTCTTTACAAATAAGGTTGTCAAAACAAGCCACGCCGATTCATTTACATTTTGTCTCTGGCCACTTTTGCCTGACAATGGCTGACTTGAGCAGTTGGGACAGAGACCTCACGGCCTGCCAAGTCAATTGACAGAAAAAGCTTGCTGACCCCTGACTTGAAACAGTCTAGGAAATGTCCTAGATGCAGCTCTGGCCTTTGACTGCAGTGCAAGGCAGTAGTAGCCAGAGGAGGCCGTCTCTGAGCACTGGCCAGGGTGTAGGGAAAACTGGGTTTTCAAAAGAGCCCTTCCATGTGAGGGGTTCCAGGGAACAGAGTCAGCAGGCCCTTGCAGTGCCGGAACGGAAGGTACTAAGTCTTCTCTGCCATTCCCTTTGGCAGTCAGCTGACACAGGCTCACTCCAGTCAGAAATTTGGGGTTGAGAAATTCCAGTTGAATAACCACTAGGCCTGAAAAATAAAATTGTATAAGCACATCAGAATGGCTGTTTGGGCCAGGCAGCAGAGGAGCCCAGCCCTGGGGCAGGGGGTACCAAGTCAGCCAGGGCTTGTGGGAGAATCCCAAATGTTAGGCTTCAAAGTGGCTGTTGATTGTGGCTCATTTTATACCATACCTGGGGTCCTGAAATGCTTTGTGTGGTCTGAGTCTGTTTGCCTCCCAAATTCCTGTCATTTCAGGGGCAGCCTGATTTCTGGGTGGATTTGAAGCCCTGTTATTTTTCAGGTTCTCTGCCCACCCCCAACCACCCCAACCTCTTGGTCCAGAAACAATTGGTGAACAAAAAGTCAATTCCTTTTTGTTTTTTCCTTCTGCATTTTCAAAACCAACCCCGTACGTTGATTTGATTGTATTTATTTGGTCAAGTCAAGATATCTCCAAAGGGTGGTAGCCTACATGTCCCGCCTTCTTTTGGTTTGATGTCTAATATATCTTCTCAGAAAAGCCACTGGCTTCCCTCCGCCTCATCCTCTGCCCCAAGGAGGTCAGACTTGCAGCCACCCACTAGCATTCAGTGATGACATAAGCCTGGAGGACCCTGGTGGCTACTCCCCTTGTCTCCACCCCGGCTGTCCACCATCCTCCTGCCAACTCAACCAAATGCAACTGGGTCTTCTGGGGCCAGTGCTAGTTGGTCAGCCTCCACTGGCCTGTCTCTCATCCCACCAGTCCACACCACGCCGTCTATTTCCATCATGCTTACTGAGAACACCGCATTTTGTACTTAAGTCTTCTCTCTAATTAGGGGAACTTCTGTAGTACTATAGAAAGAGCTTACACTCTAGAATTTGAAGTCCAGATTCTAGATTCTTCACTCACTGGCTGTGAGACTTTGGACAAGTTGCTTCACCTCTCTTAGCCTGTTTTCTCATTTGTAAAATTGGGATGGTGGTCTGTGTTGTCCAGTTGTCAGGAGAATAAAATGAATTGACTTTAAAAAAAAGGGCTCTGTAGCAGGGAGGGTATAGCTCAGTGGCAGAGTGCATGCCTAGCATGTACAAGGTCCTGGGTTCAATCCCTAGTACCTCCATTAAGTAAATAAATACACAAATAACCTAATTGCCCCCCCCCAAGAAATAAAAAAATTTAAAAGGCTCTGCAAACTGTTGAAGGGCTACACACCAATGGGTCAGTATTAAGTTGTCCTGCCCTGCCACCACCCCTTTCTCTTTGGTTTCATGTGAAATTAGAACTTTGGGGTGATTAAGGCGGTAACAGACCAATCAGCATAAAGCCAGCTCATCCCAAAACTCCTTGCCTAAAACCAGTTTGTCTAAAAGTCAAAGTAGTAATTTTGAAAGACGGCATTTTGTACCAATTTTCCTCAGAGGCATTTCCAACATAATGTATTTTTAAATCACTATGTCACAATCTGCAACATTTTGTCAATGATGAGATTGTTTTGTGTGCTTGTGGGTGGCATCTTCTATTTTATCTTTCATTGAGCAGTTTTATGACATTTTAGCAAGTGTCTGAAGACCCTTGTTCAAATTGTATATTTCTAGAACTAAATACTTGTCAGATCTGTAGAATTTCCCACAAGATTTATCAAATGCACCTTTTGGGTGACTCCTATCTCCTCACTGGGTTTTACTTTGGATTGTGTATGCCGGTGTGCACCTAATGAGTTGATTAACCAAATTAGCATGTACCCAATGTTCTCCAGGATATTGGCATTTTGACAACAAGCGTGAAGAAGTGAGACAGATGGGGTAGAACTGCATCGAACTCCTTGCATTTTATTTCTCAGGCTATCAAGCAACTCTACTTCGTGAAATAGAAAATGATATATACAAAGTCATGACCAAATGTATTTATTGCAGGAAACATAACATTTCTCAAGAAAGGCAAACTGGCTAAAAAGTCCCAAGACTGTTCAAAAGTAGATAAAAATAGAAGACACGCGCCAAGGATACAAAACCATTTTTAGTAGAAATCCCTTCTTTAGTCAGAATATTCTTAAATAAATTGCTTTTTAAAAATCCTTTAAATGACAGTGCAAAAGAAAAAAATCAGGACACTCAAACAGATGCCAAAACACCTAAAAGTGGACTGCATTTTTGTGAACTTGTCGTTAAGCATAGAGATTCCTTTTGTGAGTTTGTGGCAAATTAGTCTGAAGCCATTTGACCTGGAACCGATTTCAGATGCAGGCACTTTTCTCGCTGCACGTGAAGTTCGTGGGCGGGGAGATGACCATGGACGTCAGGGGAAAGGAGCGCCCCTCCTGAGCCTGACCTCCAAGAGTAAGGGCGAATTGTCAGCCTTTCACTCTTTATTATAAAGACATATTTACACTGAACAATCTTTACAAACACAGTGAACACAGTTATGGGAAGGGGACGATTTTGTAATGGAAAGGGCCTTAATATCTTTGTATAAATTAGTATAAGAATCATAAACAACCACTTTAAATAAGACAGCCCCTCAGCACCTCCTCTGCCCCACTCTGCCCTGTGTCTCCAGACTTGCCCAGCCATCCCTCCCCCTCTCCCGCACCCTCCCCGTGGGGCTGGGCATCTGGTATCAGCGGCAGGAGATGGGGGTGGGGGGGAAGAAGGCCCAGTCCCCGGTGGAGGCATCCAGGGCAGAAGGGGCATTTTGGGCACTGGCTGGCCCCTACTCTGGGCTGTGGGGTACTGGGGGGTGGCGGGCGCCCAGCCTGGCTCCCCAGGGTGAGCTTTGAAGCAGCAGCAGCAGCAGCAGCAGCAGCGTTAGCAGCAGCGGAGGGAAGGGGGTGCAGCAGGTAGGCAAATGGGGTTGTTGTGGGACTTGGGGGGCCCTGAGTCCCCCTGATCCCACCCATGCATAGGTCATCAGGCTCTTGTCTTCCCTTTTCTCCTTCCCAGGAGGCCTCTGAGAAGAAAGTCTGCTCAAACTTACACTTCCTCCCATCTTTCCTTCCTCCTTCCCTTCTCTCCCTCCCTTCTTCTTCCCCCACCCCCTCCCCAAGGAAAGGCCGCTGGGAGAGAAGGTCTGGTTAACACAAAGGGAAAGCTGTTGAGTCCAACTGGTTAAGGCCACCACCTGACTCCTGGAAACCAGTGTTGGGGTTGCAAAGGTAGTCTCGGTGCCTGAGCTGCCACTGTGGCAGTACCCAGGGTCTGCCCGCGTTTCAGGAATGGGGGCCATGGGCAGTTAGGGAACTTTCTAGGCCAGGTTGGAAAATGGACCAGTGGGGGCTGGCCAGGGAGGAGGGAGCAGCTCCATCCCCGCAACACCAGGGGGCAGTTCAAAGCCGGCTTGCCCCTCCCTTCGTAGCCATCCCCGGTCCCAACCCCAGGAAAAGGCACTTAATGAGTTTGGAAAAGGCATCATTGAGAAGGAAGAGGACATCACCAAGTGGGAGTCGGAGCCCTGGGCCCTCATCCTGGCTCTGTGGGGACACTGAGCGGGTCACCATCCCTCTCCAGGCCCCTGAGTTCGTTTGCAGGAGTTTGCATAAGGAGGTGGAGCTAAGTGATCTCCAAGGTTCCTTTGGCTCTGATTGGCTGTGATTCTTGGCAAAAACAATCGTCCTGCTTGGCTTTTGCTCCTGGGATGGTATAGAGCCACCTCAGGCCCAGTACCCTCCCCTCCTGAGCTGGAGCTTGAACTAGCTGGGGCGGGGGTGGGGGAATGGGAGTGAGTGGGAGGGACTGTTAGGGGACACAGAGAGGTGAGAGAAGTGACAGTGTACTCCATGGCCCTGCTCCTTGCCTCTTCCTTACTGGGGCCAAACACGAGGATGAGGAAGAGGCCACAGTAGCTATTCCTCCACTCCTCCAATGCTTCACTTGCCCTTTGCCGCTGGAGTACCAACGCCCCCTTGCAATGCCCTCCAAGGCACCCTGTCAGCATCCCAACGCCCCAGTCCCTCTCACTGGAGTCTCCCATGGCTCGGCTCTCCATTCCCCTCTGCAGGTGAGGGGAAGGGGTCTGCTGGAGCCTGTTGAAGGAAGGAGGTTCCACCCAGCCCCCATGGCAGACCTGAGGAAGGAAGGGCTGAGAGGAGGGTTCCGTGTTAGGGTGTTCGCTGGAAGCGGTAGGGACTAGAGCAGGGCGAGGGCCGGGGAGAAGGACAGCCTTCCAGTGCAGGGTCTCCCAAGTCAGGAAGAGGGGCTGAAGGGATCCTTGAGCTTGAGAAGGGGAATCGTCGGAACTAGGGGCAGGACACCCCCTTCAGGGAGGCTGGTGGGGAAGGAGAGCCGGGACCATCAGCTGCTAAGACGTGTGCCAGCCAAGTGGCAGATGTGAGGGCTCCAGAGAAGCAGATGGATCTACGGATCTACGGAGCAGAGAGAATCGCAGAGGGTGGGCATGTGGGGTCCTTTCAGTCCTAAAGAGAGAAAAATGACCAGAGAGGAGTCACTGAGATGTCCTAGGTCAAAGGAACCACCCGGGATGGGAGAGGAGATCACCTTCATCCCACCCCCCGCCAAGCCTGAACCTAAAGCCGGAGACCGCTGAGTTGGTGCTGCCCTGTCCTGGCGACAGGATGAAGGACAGCAGGCCAGGCCTTGGGGACAGGTTCAGGCCCTGCTATTTTGCGGCCACCTTGGATTTTTCTGTTCCTGTTCCCCACCGGAGGCCACCCCCAAGGCCCTCTGCCTCCCTCCCTTGTCTGTGAGGATCCACACTGCGCACCTTGTACACAGACCCTCGGGCACCCCTCCCCACTTCATCAAGGCCTCCCAGGACTTCCAGAACTTTCCAATGGGGCCGGCCTGCCCAACCCCAGGCAGCAGGGTGGAAGACAGCCAGCATCCAACTCCTGGGGAGTCAGGAGATGGGCCCTGTGTGTCAATCCCCTCTCTGGGCCCCGCTGCAGGGGCCAAATGGATGCTCAGGAAGCCCCCATGTTGTGTGTGGGGTCGAGACTGCCTGGTGCCAGTGTCTAGCCAGTAATAAGCAGCAGGGCCACGCAGCTTCCAGGCCATTCCTCCCCTGCCCCTTTTGTGCCGCCCACCAACCTGAGGCCCAAGTACCTGCTTCAGAAAGGCATGGGGCCTTTATGGGAGAGGCGTGGCCGCTGGCGGCGGAACTTCCTCCGACCTCCCTGCCAGGGCCCTGCTCCGCTCCTTGGCCCTCTGGGCTGCACCAGGTGGCGGATGTTGGCTTCCTCCATTCCTTTCCCGTCAGAAGTCTGCAGCAGGGGACCTGCAGGAATGAGAAAGCCCGTCATCCTGAAAGGCTGATGCAGACAGGCCAGGGGCCCTGGGAGTTGGGGGGTGGGAGCCCGGGGTCGGGGTGGGGTGGGGGGGTCAGAATGTCTCCATGAGGTGGTGCTCTCAGAGTTTGTCTTGTCTTCCAACCAATGAACCATTTGCCATGTTTATGCTGTCCTGGGGCAAATGGAACTAACATCTTGCAAATTATACAGCTGGCTTTCTGTCCTTTTGACAGTCCTCTCACGTTTCCAACAGGCGCAAACATGTTCTGTGTTTAGAACCTCACTGAGGTAGGGGTGAGTTTGGGGCATTTTGCCTGTATGCGGCTGGGGCACAGCAAACAATAACCCCGCATTGCACCCTTGCAACTGATACACTTCAAACATAGAATATTTCAATGAAATGAACCCCACACCACCACCACCACGTGCCCATCACCCAGATTCAACAGTTATCCAGATGGAGTTACATATGCTTTAGTTCGCCCATTTCTTTCTTTGTGGAAGTATCTGAAAGCAAATCTGGAACATCATGTCATTGTACTCCTACATCCTTTGATATGCAAGTGACCCACTTTTGAGTCCTAGAGATCTCATACCTCACCCCTGGGCATCTGTCTCATCAGTGCTCAGCCATCTCGAGGCTCACTTGCTCCTGTAGCCTCCCTGTGGGTGTGGCTGGGGGCTGGGGAGGTAAGGGGGTGTCTGTGACTCTGTGTGCCTTATGGTGGGTTCTATTCAGCCTGTGACCAGATTTGGAGGCCAATGAATATTGCACGAATAATGAGAATACAGATGAGTGAATGGTCACCTGAAGCAGCAAGTGTATAGGGAGGGGACTGGGCTGCTATTGTTGGTACCCTCTTTGCCCTACCTCCTTTCATCCCCAGATCATACCCTCATCTTGTGTCTCATGCAAATTCCCTCCATTCCAATCCCAGCTGGCTTTTTTTCTGCTCTAGGGGGCCCCTCTCTACATCTGTTCACATTTGGTTTAGAGTAGAAGCCTCCTGATGCCAGATCAAGCCCTGCCGACAGAATCCGAGTGGTGCTGGGTGTTTTGGGGTGCGATGAGGGACAAGGCATGTGGGAAGCCTCTCATGGAGGCTGCAGTCCAGCCAGAGCAAGCGAGCTGGCACTCCACAGACAAGCCGAGCCGTCGGAGGCAGGCAGAGCTGGGAGAGGCGATGGAGGTGGGCAGGAGGCCGCCTGGCAGAGTGCCTGTGCCATGCCCCAGACAGGGCTGGTCTGCAGAAATACAGCTTCGGAGGCCAGTGATCATGAATTCCTGTCTCCCTCTCCTCGCACCATCGGATTCACCTTCAGCTGTATCCCTGTCTCTTGAGACCTATTTCCATCCATCTGTGAATCTCCACTACCAGCTCACAGTTTCCATATAACCACTCACTGGCTGCTAGCCCCCCAATTATACCCTCGACAGCTCTCCCTTTCCTTCCTCCCTGCTTCCAGAATCCCACGCTCCCTTTCCTTCCTTGGCTATTTGGCGCTCGTGATTCCTCCTTCACTAGCACACAATTTCCAGGCATTTATCCTCCTCATGCGCCAAAAGCAGGCGAGGTTTGTCCTCAGGGCCCACCCTGCCCAGGCCCCTGGGGCTTGCTGCTCTCCACTCTCAGACATGCCCACGCACACTCTAGCCCTCTGCCCTCTTCCCTCCCGGAGAGAAGTCACAGGCCTGTTAGGCCCTCTCAGTTTACCAGCCACCCTTCAGGCTTCTGCTCTGTTCAGGGTTAATGTGTCAACTCCTCCCCTAATCCCATCACCTAATGAGAATGAAAACACAAATTTTATTCACCCTTTGGGGCAGTAGTACAGCGAGGGGCAAAGAGGCTGCTTCAGTCCATCCTTCATAGGACTACTCCCTGGGTGCCACCTGCAAAGGGGCTGGGCCAGGGAGGGAGAAGAGGGAAGCCCCCTCACTAAGCCCCCACCCCAGCTGCTTCAGCTTCTGCCTTCTGTTTTTGGAGTCCCCTCAAGGCTGTCCTGCCCTCTGAGAGAGGATAGGAATGATGCTGATGAGGAGTTTGGACCAGAGAAACTCTCAGGGCGAAAAAGATTGTGCTGAGGGTGTGGCCAGGAATAGGGGAGGACCACAAGGACCTTGAAGTTGTCAGTGAGGCCTTGGTTCTTGCGTCCATGACCTCGACTACTGGTGGAGGGGTTGGCCAATGGTACAGGCTAGGCCCCCAAGGTACAGTGGGCATGGAGAAGCGAGGCACGGTGCCCAGATGGGGAGGGTATCATCTCCAAATGCTCAGCACCCAGGACTGTGAGTGGTGGTGGCAGTTGGGGCGGGGGGGCTGGGGTAAAGGTCCCTAAGAGTCGGGGATGCCCAGAGCCAGGATGAGGAATATGGCTGCTGGGCTCACACTCCAGCCAGGGAGACATTGAGACTCTAGGCCTACAGAGAAGAACTCTGTAAGCTGACCGAGCTCTCAATCAGGCCCTGGAGAGCAGTCACCCAGCAGCCCCTAGCATCTTGCATCCCTTTGGGTAGGGGGCTCACTGTCCTCGTAGCCGGAAGTCTGCTGTTCCTCCCCTACCCTGATACCATCGCCCACCTGTTTCCTACTTTTGATTTGGAGTCTGGCTCATCCTAAGATAAGCTGACACCTGAAACCCTGGCTTTATCCTGTCTAAAGGGACAAATCAGAGGCTTTTGATTCTCATCACTGCCAAGGTCCCGGCTATAAAAAAGAATTCCCCTATAGAAACTGGGGCCATCCCCAGTGGACTTAAATATCTTCCTCTAACTCATCTGCTACTTAAAGGAAGGCTGGGGCAGTCCCACATAGAGTCTCAAGCCTAGAGAGACCAAAGTGCTATCAGCAATGAAGGTACAGCATCTCCACTGCAAACCACAGTCAGGGGTAAACAGGGTTTGCTTTTTATGCAGCGTGAGCCCTGCCGGTGCACAGAGAGGTGTGTGCCACTTTTCAGGAACATGCCGTCCTCACTCAAAATGAAGCATCTTTTTTTTTCTCGCTGTTCCACCTGTCTTGTGATGGCTTTAAAAGTCTACACAAGTGCCCTGGTGGCACTGGCTATGTCCCCTCCACTGCTCTGGGCTTCTGCACATGTCTTGAGGATAAGGTCCCCCTCCTTTGTCTGCCCAGCCCCTGGGCCAGTGCCCTGAACTGTCTTCCCATGCCAGCTGTGCTGCTACCATGGACACATCATGCCCTGGCAGCCCGGTCCTCCGCTTCACCTGCATTAGTCCTTGGCTGCTGAGAGGCCCGACTCAGGTTTCCTGGGTGCTTAGTGCTTAGGGGCTGGGGATGGAGTGGAGATGCCCCCTCCGTGAGACATAGGGGTACAGGAGGCTGTCCCCACGCTATCACGGTGACTGCAGGCCTTAGCTCAGACTAGGGAGGGGAGAAGGAGGAGGATACAAAGAGAAAGAGAGGTGGAGGTGCTCAAAGACCAAGGGCTACTTGGCCCTGGCCCAGCAGCTCTCAGACTCAGAAGAGCAAAGTGTATCCCAGGTCAGGAGGCAGCGGAGGAGTCTGTGTGTGTTGGTGGGGGTGCATTCCAAGTCAGGACAGAGTGTGTTGTGGAGGAAGCATGGGTTTCAGGCCTGGAACTTTGACTGGGGACTCTGGCTAGAGAGAGCACGCAAGTCTGGGCCAAGGGCAAGGTGGTTCAGAAGAGGTCCCTTTCTCTGACCCAAGACAGGAGGCAGGAGGAACAGGATATGTGTCTCTGGACCCTGGGCTGGTGGCCACCTGTACGGAGGTGACCCCCTCAGCTCTAGGAGAGGACAGGGGGTGAAGAGGCAGGCAGAGCCTTGGAAGATTCCAGTGCTAGGCTGAAACAAAATGTGAGGGCCACGAATTGACCCAAATCAGGCTGTGGAAATAGGTGACCTGATGAAGAAGGGTCAAGTGAAGCGGGAAAGGGCAGGGTCTGGGTCAGATGCAGCATTTCCCTCCTCCTAAAACCAGCTGTCCCTTTACCAGTACTGCCCAAGCAGCTGGACTCTGGAAGGGTCCGAGTGGTGGTCCCAGTTAGCCAAGGGTCTTCCCACAGCCTATGGAGGGGGCCCCACGTGGGCCGATCAGGAAGGCCCAGCTTCCTCTGAGATGCCCTCTCTGCACGCACTCCCTTTTCCCTGGAGGCACCATCTCAGACTGCCAGCAGTGGTGTCCCGTGGGTGTCTGGTCTTGCCAACTGCACTGGAGGGCAGGCTCCCGGAGGGCATGCCCCAGGCAGTGTCCTTCATTCATATGTTTTGCTCTCTTTCTGCCATTGCCTGCCTGACAGGAGTTTCTGAGAGAAAAGCCTGCTCCCTTCTTACCAAGGAGGTGGTGGACCCCAGGTTTGGGCCCTGAAGAGAAAGCCCACTGGACAGCCAGCTGAAGGCAGGGCGTGCTGGATCCAACCAATTCGCATTTGTGGGAACCCAGGCAGGGCTCCCAGGGCCAGGGCAATGCCAAAAGGCGAGAACAGACAAAGGAGGTGACATACAAAGTCAGAAGTGGAGCCTTGCCAGGCCCCTCAGAGGCTCCAGGGCTACAGGACATCCTCCTGTCCTAGAGGGTCTGGAACCAAGGAGGGCCCTGGGCCCTTCCTCGGGGAAATTTGCATCCCTGCTCTCTCCTTCCCCTGGTTCCCACCCCCCTGTGACTCCAGCCCTGGCAATAGCATTAGTCCACCTGGTCTTGGCCTTCCTATTCTGTGGTGCCAGGCAGGCAGCAGTAACAGACAGATCACAGGACTGTGGCAGCTGGAGGTGGGAGCTGGCGGCCCCAGGAGACACTGATACACAGAGGACAGGCAGCCTGGGTTAGGGTGGCTGGGGCGTGACTGCAGACCAGGCTTGCGGAGGGCAAGGGAGCACCAGTGCCAAGTATGCCAGGTAGGGGTGTGGCACAGGTGGGGGCGAAAGGACGCCTCCCGCCCCCCCCCCAACCCACTCCCCCGAGCTGAATGGAGGTATCAGGTCAAGCGCTATTTCCTGGTTTGGTGCCTGGAGTGAGGGGGGACGGGGGACCGAGGTGAAGCATGCCCGTGCCTGGGGCAGAGGGGAGGCCGCAGCCAGGATCTCGAAGAACTGAATCCCTGGGGTGCGACGGAGGCCGCAGGGAGGGCCTTCTGTGTGAGAGCAGGAGAGCAGGCCAGCCAGGACGTAGGGTTAAGGGAGGAGACCGGCCCGGCCCGGCCCGGCCCAGGGGAGGCTGCCTCTGCTCACATGCAGGCTGAAAGGAGCAACAGCTGGTCTCCACGCCGCCGCCCCCGCCGCGCGCTCGCTCCTGCCTATGCAACAAGTGTCACGTCTGCATCTTGGCACATCATCCCCAGTGGCCCGCGCCCCCGAACCCGCGGGCGGCCCCTAACCTTCAGGGGCCAGAAAACCTTCAACGCGGGAACTCAGCCCCCTCCCCACTGGGGCTCAGGTCAGTTCCCTCCAATGATCCATGAGGGGAGCGGAACGGGCCCCCACCAACATGCCCTCCACCACATGGGGTGCGGGGCGCGGGTCACGGGGCTCACGCCTGCGGCCCTGAGCTCCTCGGAACGCGAGGGGCCGGCCACGAGGGGACAGGCCGCCGGCGAGTCAGGGCGCC